>NC_085085.1:14491984-14577616 GCF_963422355.1 Corticium candelabrum
ACAAATCACAACACGAGATGGATCGATATTCTTAAATCACTTTATTTGGCGACTGCCATTTTGGTCATTTTGCAGTGGTGATAGCTCCAAGTTAGAAGTAGCTGATGCAAGTACTACTTTGGCAGCAGCCAAGTCCTGAAACTGTTCAGGTGGCTGCAAGTATGGCCCAACAGAACAGTCAGAAAACTCAACAAAAACTGTCAAAGGTCCCTTCCACAATTCTTTCTGAACATTTCTACTTTGACTCATCCTCTGGGCATGTTGACTATTTGTCAATTGATCATCGCTGTTTGACAGTCTCAGTGTGTCCGACCAGAATTTTAACTCGGGATAATAATAATTTGTATGCAACGAGTCAACATTGATCCTACAGTTCATTCCCACGTGACTAGCACTTGCAAGCAGCTAAACATCAATACAACACGAAATCAATAAAAAAACTACACGTTGACAACAAAAGCAAACAACAACTTCAAATGAACACTTCAGTCTCATGAGAGAAAGCAGAGGACTGCATTTGGATGCATTAGCATACAAACCTGCACACAACAACCGGTCTATTAGCGAGTCATCACATCTTGTGCTACAATCAAAAATTGCCTTCTAATCCAAGTACTGCTGTCAACTGTGGCAAACCGTCACTTGATGCTATACACCCTCGTTGCATCGATAAACATGCTTTGTTGAGAGTAGCAGACAAACTCCTGCCAAATACAATACGGTAATATATAATCATCACATCACATCTACTTGATCCTATGTATCTCTGTACCGTTCGCCAGCCTCAATTGATAATTTGACTTTGCTGTCTTCAAGTACCACGTTGAACTCCTGCATCACATTAAAGTGTTCTCAACGATAAGTTGCTATGTAACAACAACCGACGGGCTAACTTGCCCTACCAGATGTACTTCTTGTACACAGTAGTAAATATTAACAGTACAAGTCAAAATAATAACAAGCAGCCTGTCTACTGCGTGATAAAAGTCCCCACTAAAATTTACAGCTACATGTACAAAGCAAATTTTAAACCATGATACATGGTGATCACCTCATGTGTGTGTGTGTGTGTGTGTGTGTGTGTGTGTGTGTGTGTGTGTGTGTGTGTGTGTGTGTGTGTGTGTGTGTGTGTGTGTGTGTGTGTGTGTGTGTGTGTGTGTGTGTGTGTGTGTGTGTCTGCAGTAGTACCAGACCAGGTCCAGGTCCAGTAGTACCTCAATAACCATTCCTTCCATCCCTGTTTACCATTGCTGTCAACATGCATTTAGCTCCTACTAATACATCGCTTGTGCCTTAATTAATTACAGTCTAATTAACGTTTGTCTGTCTGCATTTCTGCAAACCATGTCATAAACTGTCTGTCATTATCTACTACATTGTAATAAACAAGTCAATTGTTACTCTAGTCAACAAACCTTGGGCAGTTTTATAAGAAAACTGTTGAGCCAGTCTGCATCTTCACAACACATAATTGCAACAAATGTTTCAAACAATCAATTAAAACTGCCACCTCTCTGTGTTCCCAGCAGCCCCACCTGCGGTTCAGCTGGTTGATCGACAGGCAATTCAGTCGGTAGTTCACGTTCTGTCTCACGTAACTTTTGCAGAAACAGCTGAGCTTGAGCAAGTGCAACTAAAAACACACCGGGAACTCTCAACCAGTCACACGCCAGTACAAATAGAAATGACCTCCATTGGCATCAACAACAATCGGATTTACACTGACTTCAACAATCTGATAGAAACACAACGTCTATACAGACTATTACAATTGATTAAACATAGTGACATACTGCAGTTTTAAAGCCTTCTTTGGGATTCACAGCTGCATCGATTCTAAAGGACAAACCGACCTCTGCATTTGCTTTCGGTTTCTCGCCCCTCAATCGCTAAACAGCGAAAGCGATGCGTCAAACTACGACAAGCAACTTGCTAGAACTGAAACTGACCTGCTGTTTGTTTGTAGTCTGGAGTGTGATTGAGATAGTATTCACTTCGACTTGTAATTTGAGTGAATGTTTGCTACAGTTTCACGTTAAATGAGAAGTCGTGTTTGTACGAATCGGTGACTAACTCAATGTGTACTAACTTGATATTGTTTAGTTTACTGCCGCCGATGTGAATCCCGCCAGTTACAGAGACGGCCAGTTGGGTGTTTGGCAAAGCTTGACTTGGAACGATGGCAACCATTTCACAAATCACAACATCAATAATCTGCATTCAAACATAAAATTTAAAATTTGTGTGTGTGTTTGTGTGTGTGTTGTGTTGTGTTGTGTGTGTGTGTGTGTGTGTGTGTGTGTGTGTGTGTGTGTGTGTGTGTGTGTGTGTGTGTGTGTGTGTGTGTGTGTGTGTGTGTGTGTGTGTGTGTGTGTGTGTGTGTGTGTGTGTGTGTGTGTGTGTGTGTGTGTGTGTATTCAACCCTCATTGCAATAATGCTGTATTTCAGATTAACCTGATATAATCACAACAATTTTATTAAGCAACAAACATGCAGTCTTGAATACGTCATCCAACAAGAGCAAATGTAACATTACACAAAAGCTTTCGAAGCATAGAACATCCAAATGACGGTTTCTTACGTGCCTTGTGGGTACCAACCAGATGAAAGTCTACGACTTAACAATTGCCAACACAACCGACTCAATTATGCACACTCGTAGTCACCAGTAAAAACCAAGTTATTGATATTAACTTAAATAAAAAACAAAAACTAACCACCACCACCACCACCAACAACAACAACAACAACAACAGTGTAGTGATAAACAAATTACCAACACACCTTCCATATGTTGACGGCCACAAAATCTTTAAGTCTCTGAAAGTACGATCTCTCCCTTTGTGTAGAAGCGCTTTGATCGCCGGCTCTACTAACACTATCTAGACGTGTAGATCTCGTTCCACTGGGTAATCCCGGTCTCGCACGAACTCGAACATGACCAGCACTCAGTGTCAACATCCTCCTATACGTTCACACCAAACACGTCGACATGTCAATACTAAGAACAGATCACACTATAATACAGAATGAAGTATACGTAACAGTCGGTCATCGGTCAATGACCAACAAACTGGTGTTCATGACCAACCACAATTTGCTTTGTGTAGGCCTGCACATATTATGCGTGCATTAAATTGAGCATAATTGGTGTACTGACAAGCATCGAGCATAAAGCGAGCATATTTAAGGTTTACGAGCATATGTCATCCTATGCTCACGTGACTGCTAGTCTGTAAGCAATATGGCGGAGAACTCGGAGATTGCACAAAGCAGTGACGTTACAGTATATCAATCATTAATTAAACAAGTTAAGCAACTTTTTTTTGCTGCAATGTCAAGCCAGTTTGGCTTACTTGTAGTTTGGTTTCGTTCTAAGTTTACTTTCTAACAAGTCACTTGAGCCAAGATGTGTCACCTTGTGTGAGCATAATAGCAGTGCTGCATAGCATAATGGAAGATAAATGAGCATAATATGTGCAGACCTACTGACGTACCTACATATTGATTAAGGCGTGATAGCAGGGCCATAGGAATCAGTCCGGTCCGTCCGATTTTGGCCAGACCATATTTCATATATATTAGTTATTTAATTACCTATACCTTCAACCGGAAGTTTTAGCCAATTGTCGACTGGTGGAAGTACAATATATATATATATATATATATATATATATATATATATATATATATATATACACACACATATATATAATTTTCTAGTATATAACTAATATATATAATATAAAGTTGAATGTTGTTGATGTTGTGAACGTGTTTGTCAACAGTGAGAACAGGCTGAGACAATTCGGACATATAGTCAGTCAATGAAGATCTTCGTCTCTGATTCGGATGGTTTGCATTACAGTATTTGTTGGTAAACAAAAGTAAACAATAGATACGGGTATACTGGAAAGACTGCTCCCTTCGAGCAGTACCTGTAAACCACACCCTCTTAACGCGCTATCCTTAGACCACGCCCTCTTAGCGCACGCTAGGCAGAACCATGCTTCCATAGCCTGAATATTTACTGCATGAATGGTAGAAAATCATGCAATGAGCGACTCAAATATCTAGAAAACTGACAGAAGCAGCAGGCAAAATCCAATCATAGAGTTATGATCCCCAGATGCATGAGTGCATAAACGACAATACTGCAATACTGTACCAGTTTGTTTATATTATTAAATTGTAACACTATTTAATATCAACAAGTTTTATTTTAGCATCTAAACACTAGAGTTCAAATAATTTTGACAGCAAATAAATACGGTAGCGAATATGATGCAACAAATAAAGAAATTGAACTAAATGTTGATGTCGATAATTACAAAAAAGGATCTTGAAATCAAATAAGAATGAATGCCTACAATTTAAAATGTCAAGTCAACCACTTTTGCTAGAGCATGACATGCCAAACAAATTTTCCACTCTCCAATGATTGACATGATATGCTGTGCTGAATTTCAATTAACTAGGGCATAGCGTGATCTCAGGAAATGGGGGAGGGGCTAAACTTCACGATGCTATGAGACACACCCACTTTTATTGACTTCTAATTGACTGATACGGTAGAATTGGTGGCACATCCAAACTGGAAAAAAGGGTGTTGTATATATGTACTATATACAGCTTTGGTCCTCAGACATATTTACAGTCGGCAATTTTTATGACCACGCCCACACATGATGGAGCTATAGCCTGGTCTAGCCCATGCCACGCTATGCACCAGCACCATTGATAATGCTACGTATGCAACAAAGCGTGAGTGACACTACTCACGATGCTCTTGGATTCCGTAGTCTCGTATTCAGTGCAAAGTGTTGAATCACCTGACACAACTCACAAACTACTCTCAATGCCACACTATTTTCCTACTTGCTGTATGCATACCAGTGACACGTGGCTAAGGTCGACGGTCAAACGTTGAACGTAGAAGAAACCAGTGCCTTCCACTTTAACAGATTTTCTTGTTATTAGAGACAGCAGTCGTGTCAAAATCGAGTCAACAAACCTGGAAAACACGATGACATATTTACAACATTAACATTAATTAAGTGTGTGTGTGTGTGTGTGTGTGTGTGTGTGTGTGTGTGTGTGAGAGAGAGAGAGAGAGAGAGAGAGAGAGAGAGAGAGAGAGAAAGAGAGAGTTTAAACAGATGCGAGTTGACCAAAGTCCAGCCAATGTTTGTAAAAAACGTAACATTAATATTATTGGCCCTCGCATTAGCCGTGTAGTTATTTCGTGTTTTGCCAGTGAGTCTCAAGCTGGTATTTTCTATCACCTTATCTACAAAATACTGTAAATCAATAAATTTTTGTAAGCTATTTAATTAATTTTGTAAATTTCATAAATTGCAAAGAATTTACTAACTTAAATTGCTTGCTAACTTTTATAGCCCACACAGCCATGCACATTTTGTAGCCTTGTAACATTGATTTACGGTAGCCATGGAACCTTCAAGCCTAACAAGCCAGCTAGTTACTAAGTACGATACAAAGGGACACAAACATGTGTATTAAAGAATGAAAAACAAATTGCAACAATCAACATCCTCACAGATAGTAAACGGTTAAACCACCATATAGACAAACAAAAAAAAACAGAGCAAGAGACAAGAGATTGTTATATAAAATTCAGATACAGTTGGCATTGTACTATGACTGTATACTATAATTGTATGAAATCCACAAACGTTGAAAAAGACAAACAAATAGACACATGGATGGACAGATGAACACACACACACGCGCACACACACACACACACACACACACACAAACACACACTGACACACACACACACACACACACACACACACACACACACTGACACACACACACACACACACACACACACACACACACACACTGACACACACACACACACACACACACACACTGACACACACACACACACACACACTGACACACACACACACACACACGTGTACACACACACACACACACTGACACACACACACACACACACACACACACACACACACACACACACACACACACACACTGACACACACACACACACACACACACACACACACACACACATACACTGACACACACAGACACACACACACACACACACACACACAGACACACACACAGACACACACACTGACACACACACACACACACACACACACACTGACACACACACACACACACACACACACACACACACACACACACACACACACTGACACACACACACACACACACACACACACACACACACACACACACTGACACACACACACACACACACACACACACTGACACACACACACACACACACACACACACACACACACACACACACACACACACTGACACACACACACACACACACACACACACACACACACACACACTGACACACACACACACACACCACACACACACACATACACACACACACACACACACACATACACACACACACACACACACACACACACACACACTGACACACACACTGACACACACACACACACACACACACACACACACACACACACACACACACACACACACACTGACACACACACACACACACACACACACACACACACACACACACACACACACACACACACACACACACACACACACACACGAATCTAAAAGACTAAGTGTTGCTCAGGCAAGTCAATGATCATACTGTAAGACGCAATGAATGCAGAAATGTGGATAAATAAGCAACGTACGCTTTCTAGCCTGACAAACAAGCTGCTTAGAGCTCATTCGTCTACGTACATCAAATGCTAAGTTTCAACCTTACCGCCACATTGCCAATCCAGCTCCCAAGCAGACTACTGTAATGGCTATAGGAGTCCAATACATCACTAAAAGTCCAGTGATAGCTTAATATACGGGACCTCAATAAAGCTCCCGGATAAGGAGTACTCTGAGTGTTCGTCCGTGCGTCCGTGCGTCCGTCCGTGTGCCACCACCCCTACCCCCGGGAGAATCGTTTAGGAATTGATAAATTCGAATCGTTCTTTGCTAGTTTTGAAGAAAGTAAACATACAATAGTTAACGTCATGTGACGTCATCACTAGAGATGTTTCTATGAAAACTGCGTTTTACCACCTCTACACCTAGGGGACAGCTGTTACCAATTGATCATTTTGAATAATTGTTTGTTTTCCTCGATGGGTGTAAACAATTAACACTTCGCGTTATGTGACGTCACTCTGTGATTATTGCTATGGCAACAAGATTGAATTAGGCGTAAGCAGCGTTTTAACTTAGATAGCGTCTGAGTTAATTGTTGTAATAACTGTTTTTGTGACAGTTAATGCTGTTCTTAGCTAATAATAATAATTAGCTAATGTAATGAAAGTTAACAACTGCTAACATCGCCATGGAAGCATTGCTCACGTACACTGTACTGTTAGAGCATGCGCGTTTTACTCTGCGCTGCGCACCACTCCTAATTACCCACCCCACGAGCGAATTGAAGAAACAGTATAGTTTACGCGTCTACACCGTTGGTTAGGCGCTTTTCCGTTAGCTTGACTATTGATTTACGTAGTAACTAACTATGACACTTCATGTGACGTCATCGCTAGACACCATTGACTGAAGAAAGCGCGCAAAGTATACAGTTCAAAGAAATTTGGAGAAAACAAGTCACTTACGACAACAATAAAGGGTTTACTAATTGTACGAAGCTGTTTCGAACAAAACTGATTTGCTGTCCATCGAGTGCATTCAGCAGTATGTAGCTAATCTACCCGTGCACCTGACCGATGCCATCTCGCTAGCCGCGGCCGATGTTTTGTGACTGAAATTGCATTGAAATATTTCACTTGCCGACAGTCGCTCCATAGAGGACGTCTAAATCTAGCTGAGTGAAATATTGATCAAAGTTAGACTCATGGTACTTCACACATTAATTATCTAGAGAGTGATCAGTTTTGAGGCAGCTTTCGACAGTTGTGAGCTCTAGAACCGCGATCAACACAGCTCGATACTCACTCACGTCTAGCAGCAGCTCTCTTTTCCTGATGTTTTACTAAATACAGCTAGTGTATTGAACAACGTATTCTAGACGTTGTTTTAAAATTTCACTCTGCAGCTGTGTAGTACGTGCTCGCTCGCACAGGTGGGAATGCAATGAGCACCCATTATTATTTTCTAATCCGCGTACAGTACAGTCCCGCACTTTTGGGGGTCGACTCTGCTTGAGGTCGGGAAGTATGATGCGGCGGTTAGGTAAGGGTGACCGTCTCCTACCTGAATTCGAATGTATGACGTTGTGTCACAAGAAGAGAATTGATTAGCAGTCTAGCTCTAGACAGCATCCACAAGAACAGAAGATTGTGTCCATGATCTGTGGGCTTCGTGGAGACGTTGACAACTGCAGTCGATGTACCTCTACGTACGTTCACGTTTCGTGTTAAATAATTTTCTCTTCTCTAGTCCAGCTAGGCGGCCTTTCTTCTAGGCGAGTCGGCGCACTCTCATTTACGCGCTTTACTAGCAGGTTTACAAATTCGTGAAGCGTTTGCAAGATATGGTTGAAACGAGTTTAGTCGTATTACTGGAAGTAGACCTAACACGTTAAGATGACTTGACCAGCTCAAAACAGGTATAGTACAACACTGCCAAAAACCTGATTCATTTGCACTGTGTGTACTTGCTAATCGGCCTATTCTTACGGTGTATATCTATAGATATCAGTCAGTCAATTGATAAGTATTGTAGTAGTGTAGTGTATTGTGGAAGTCGCTTTTACACGCATTTGAAACCAGTCAATCTCTCTACCTACCGACAAATTTTTATGACAGACCAGTATCCTGGTCTACTCTCAAGGTGCTGCTAACATGGTGCAACTTCCACCAACTATATAATTAATTACCAAGAGGAGCACAAGCTGATTACATTGACGCACTACATGACTTATCATTCGTTTTCACTTGCTTCGCTATGCAAATTCTCAATCCTCAAATTCTTTGGTGGCCCGAATTTCAGCTCGATCCCCCTTGACCAGAATCTGAGGTTGCACGTGCTTGGCATGCACATCAGTGTGGCCCTGACAACAAAGCCTTCCGGATGATCTGACTCTGAAGATCATGCAGTAGTTAAGTACGTGAACAGAGGCTAGGCTCGATCTCTTTACAAAAGTACAGTTCTTATTCCTTACATCCACCTGTTCTAGCGTTGTCATTAGATGAAATACTGCTAAAAATATAGTGAGTTACTCTTGATCCTGCAAGCAGTACGAGTCACCATCTCAGTTTTCCTGGCAAGTATTTGTTAACTAGCGACTGGTAATATAACTTGAGTTCATCCATGTCTGGCATGTCAGGACACTTGGTGTACAAATCAAATTTGCTAAATAAAACACAATGGCAGGGAGGTTAAGTACTACACTGACAGTGGTGATTGGAATGGTCTGTACTTGAATTCTTTAACCCATTGGAGCATGTTTCTGTCATCCTCGTCGAGCAGATGCTCGTATGCTCCAGCGGAATGCCAGGGATAGAAAGAGTGAAATCGGATCATGTAGAGGGCCTCTTCAGGAAGCGTTGTATTATTTCCAACAACAACTTGGTAAAGATACTCTAGAGACAAAGACAAGTGAAGACACCAGATTAGATATTTCCAGAAGTGTAAGCTCACCATCATGTCCCCATGACATGTGCACATCCTTCAGTCCACAATATGGCTGGTACACTCCGTACTTTGTGCTACAAAACGGCTCATTGTAGATCATTATTGTCAGACTTACGTCATTATCTACTTGTATCGTGGATCTCTGCTGTCCGGATTGTCTTGGAACGCTTCAGAGAAAACGCACTCGCTACTGAAAGCGCATCCCACGGGAAAGGTGTCACCAACAACAGCCCACTGCGGCTCATCCCACAGAGCCAATACTTTGCCCATGTCGTGAATCAAGCCAACCAAATGAAACCAATCTAGACAAAAAACCGGTTGACTCTTCTTTGAGACGCAAATCGGCTCAGATGACCTACCTTTGTCCGGGTGCACTTTTCGGATACCTTCCGCGGTCTGATAGGCATGAATGATGTTAGGCAAGTCAAGCTATAACACACAACACACAACAAATAATTGTAGAGTGACAAGTGCCTAGAGTGCTAGCCTCGAATTTCCAGACCAGAGAGCGCGCGCTCTCTGGTCTGGAAGTTCGAGGCTACTAGAGTGCTCGCTGCGGGGCAGCTTTTCTCTGCTGTGGGCGGGTTATGATTAATTAAGAAACAGGTAAGTAGCAAACAGGTAAGGGATAGGATACAAGTAACAGGATGGCACAGGTTTACAGCGAGCGTATGTCAGAGGCGCTCCTGTGCTTACGTCAGGATCGCTCTCGTCGACAAGACTGTTGAGCATTTCCAGAGCCTCGAAAATCGTCATGTCCATCTTGTTGAGCTTCGTCCACTTCTCCTTCTACAAAACCAAAGCGAAAAATCAAACAATTAGCGTGGCGCGAAAGACTGATACCGTAGATTACGTACAGTCCAGCCTACCTGTTTTGTAACAAAGTCATAGGTCTGACGTTTGTGCATCTCGTTGTACGTCTTTCTTACGAGACTCTCCGTTCCGACCTAGACAAAGAAAACGGTCACGCTGCACGGGCAACAAGAAAACCAGCCGGTTAGCTAATTCTCTGATTGATGAGCGGTCTAGTATCGAAAAACTCACATCATAGTTTCTGAAGGCGGCCTTGTCCTTGGTGTTGTGACACTCCTCGGGACGAACGACTTGTGACGGATCGACTATCCTCATGTTCGCGTAGCGCTGAATGTCTCGAGCAGAACTGGCTGCGTCCGTTGGGTTGGCTCGCCTTTATGTGCGATTCAACAGCCTGTGCCATCTTGATGGCAACTGGATAGAGAGACAGGTACTACAGGTACAGAACAGGTTGCACGTGCGTCTAGGGTGTGGCAGAGGTGTGTGCGCGGACGTCACAATGGAGGCGTAACAGGTTTGGCGTCTGCTGTGTGGCGTTAGGGAAGCTTAGCAAACTTACGTTTCTATTTTAGCGACGGAGGCATGGTTCGTATGGAGTGGCATGTGTAGTACGTATTCGTGCTGCTGTTAGGGCTAATTTTGTCTACATGACTACTGCAATCGGATATCCTGCATGACGAGAGCCGTGGGACGTAGGGCTCGGTGCCAAGTCGCTGTGGCATTCCATCATGTGACCTGTGCTTCAACTAAAGTCCATGCCCGAACATTTAGGGACATGATTAGTGTCAGTTACAAGTGTACTTAGTCGGCGTAGTAGATTACAGGAAACGACCGAGAACCTGTGTATGTGTTCAAAGGCGTATGATGCACTGCAAGTGCCATTTCTGATCTTCCATTTTCCCGCTACGCTCTCTAACGTAGCTGCAATCTCTTATCAACGCTTGACAGCGGCCTATAATCGCAATATCGACAAGTACAGAGGCTAGAACAACGTCAAAGTCCAATCGAAAGCTCAGTTCCTAGCTAATATCATTCGTATGACACACAAGGAGGAGGTTCCAGATCAGTTAATGAATACGGTGATTGGTGCTTTATTAACAACACAATTACTAACTTCCTGTATGACACGCGCTTGGCCCTGCCCTACTCTGCCATTTACAAAGTCACCGGTATGACGCCCACTACTGTACTTGAAAGCTGACGCGGACGACTTTGAACTATTGATTGATAAGTAAAACAGCTGTGCTGCTAGCAAGCTTATGTAGTTGAGGCATTGGTTGAACCTTTGAACGTAAGTTCATAGCAAAACGTTTCTAGACTGGAACCTATTATTCCACTAGCAGTAAATTATAGTTACGCCCATCTCTGCTCTTCAATTCCTTATCTATTAACCACAGTTCTCACGTAGTCTCCTATTCGGGAATTGACTTTAGAATTTCTATGTTTCCGTATCCTACTACGTAAGGGGTGTACCAACTGCAGGGTGCGCGAAACATTGACGTCTTGCACGTCTAGACTTCGTCTACCTAAACGTAGCTGGCTGCTCTCTATGTAGTACTGTACTGGCTAGTTTCCTGATGCGAGCGTGAGAGCTTACGGTCAGCGCTCTGAAAAGACTCAAAAGTGTACAGCAAAGCAGGGTCCGTTCTCGTGTACAGTCACTGTACTGACACACGAGTACCTGTACTAACCAATCCCTTGCGGTGGTGTGACCCGCGACACGCCTGAGAAGTGAATTGTTAATACTACCCGCCTATAGTATTACTTTTTCACTAAGTTTTGTTTAGTGCCATGTCGGATGCGACGCAACACACGTATCGAGACAAATTTTATTTGACTCACTTTGACTCGATAGAGTAGATCTAACGCGCGCTACTATAACTCGTCGCCACGACGACGCCAGCAACAGAGTGACCAAATGGCCAAGCTCGTCCAGTCTCCTCCAAAATATACTCCAGAGGAATGGCACAGATCGAACGCGACTCAGTACAAAAGCACAGATCAGGAAAGAGCGGCGGCCGAGCGTCTGAGGGCAGAATGTGAACGCCTTTGTGTTGATCGCGAAATCAAGACGCAACGGTCACAAAGCGACGTCAACAAGAAGTTGGACCAACGCAAAACAGACATAACGTTCTGGAAATCCGAGTTGGATCGACAACGCGACGACACCGTAAGAGAAATCAATGCGATGTTGGAATCAAAGGAGAAACTCGAAAAGGCAATGAGCGACACCGACTTTCCGTTGCATGTCGCTCAGACGTGCCAGGGATTTCGTACCGGTCGCGTGGGAATCGATCTGGTGCACGACGACGTGGAAGTGCAGCTGATCAAAGAGGTCGAAGTGATTGAAGGTATACGGGCTCTATTGCAGAGGACACTGGAACAAGCAACAGAGCAAACAAGGTAAAATAGTATTTGAAAAGGGCAACCACTAGAAAACCAGAATAAAGGAGGAGAGGCCGGTAGACAGGCGGACTGCTGCCTGCTTGGGTAGTGGGCTTTTGGATTGGAAAACTCCTGGCAAATGACTCAGGACTAGGGCAACTGCATTGTCAGTTCCTCACTGTATATAAACGGATAGTATGCAGCTTTCTTTGAGGACTTACAAGCTTATAAGAAACATTTACTAACATTTTTACACACAGGCTCATGCATGTGCATGTGCATCTTGTGGTAATACGGAACTTTTATTTATGTGTAAGTCATTCTTGATCGAGTTTTCTCGTTCTGCAATCTTCATTGAGTAATTTGGAATGCAGGTGATCATCTGGGGTCTACCAGCATTTTGTCTCGTCAAAATTTCAAGCACATAGGACAAGCATATTATTAACTAATTGATTAATATGCAGAAAGTTGCAGCAGCTAACTGTTTGGTTGTATCTCTTGTATTTTTTTATTAATTTAATTATTTTAGCATGCAACTATATAATTAATATGCAAGAACCCGTTGGGGTTTCAATTGCTAGTGCTTTCATTGCTATTTGTATTGTGATGCTCAGGCTATTGCGATCAAAAAAATATTACCTGGAGAAAGACCTCAAGGACAAGTTCACTGCCTATTCAATTGATGAACATTGCTCGACTCTGAACAACAAGTCAGATAACATCAGCTATTCACCTAACAAAGCAATCATCGACACAAAGTAAGCCACAAATATTAATCCTAAAGAAAGTATTTGGTTTTTGCTCTTGAAAGAGGGAATGGATATTCAATTGTCTATAGATGGCTGTTGTGCATAAATGCCATAAATTTGTTAGTTATTTTCATTACTGATCGTTAACAGCTAATATATACTCAGTCTGTATGTTGCTGACCATTGATCACTAGTACAATGTTGAAGGAATTATTACATGTTTAAATAGAACAAAGAATTTTAGGGAATAATATAATGATTCAATAGTAATTGAAGAAATAGTTACGATATTATTTGATTAATTTAGTAGGATGCATGTGTAGCAAGGATGATCTATAGATGTTTAACTGGTTACCTTTCTTTCATCAACAAATTTGTACAGTCATCTCTCATTTCTGTGTAGATCAGTGGCACCTCATGAATGGGAATTGTTCTCCAACGTGAACATTTTAAAAGCAGAACGCGAACGAGCTGCTTCAGTCACTCTCCGTGGTGTGATCGATGACATTGTTGATACGACCAGGAATGACATGAAACGTCAGCGTCAAGTTGTCAATGCTGCATTCGACAAACGCATCCAGGAGCAGGTAGAAGCCAAAGAGACACTCGTGGACCATCTTGCCAAAGTTAACAACGAAATCAAAGAAATGGAGTCGAGCATTGCTGCTGTAGAGGATGCCATTGCAAGCAAAGCTCCTCCAATGAAAGTGGCACAGACGAGATTAGAGACGAGGTCTCAGAGGCCAAATGTTGAGCTTGTCAGAGATCCTGTTCAATTCCGACTCATCGATGAAGTGGCAGAAATCACGGGCACACTACACCAGCTGCAAGTTCAGCTGGCACAGTTGCAGAGCTCCCTGAAAGGTTTGAATAGACGACAGCTGAGTTTGGAAGAGGATATTCAGATTAAGAGTAATTCAATCAATATTGATGAGAATCAGTGCAAGAACCTGAGACAACAGTTGCCAGAATGACTAAGCAGATCAATGTATGAAAGTTGTTGTGCGAACCAACATCACTGCTTGTAGATCGCTTTGTAGCATAGCAAGTAGATGTAATTGTTTTGAAAGCAACAAGTCTGCAACAATTGTGAAATTCTATTGTGGCTGGCCATCTACGGTTTTGAATAGCACTAACTGCACCTACTTCAAAGTCCAGTTGACTCGATGATCAGCATGTTCTTTGCTCATCGTCGTATTGTGATGCTGCCTTACAGACTCCTCAGGGTTTGAGTATTAGTTGTATCTAAGTTTATTAAATGTATTGCTGTCACTTTCACTGATCATCAGTTTCAACTTTGTTTCAATAATGTTCTATTAATTAAGTACTGCCAAAATACGTTAATACCAGCATCTTACAACAAAAGTGAGTCACAATTTCTACACACAAAGCATAGAAAGTGCCTCAGTACTGTATTGGGTATCCTCATAGATATTAAAATGTAACTTAATTGCCTTACGTCGGTTAGATAAGCTGCTACTGAGAAAAAAAGTGTTGCAGTACAACATGGTTTGCTGTTCACTGCGCATGTTCATCTATTGGAAGCCTCAAGGTAAAAGTTAACATGCAAGTAGCAGCTAACTACGTTTGCAAAATAATGTTAAGTAATCTAATGTAAATTTTTTCTCTTTCAACTTTGTCAGATCTGATAAAAAATGGTTACATTAATTAGATCTTGATAAGCACCCCAAATCTAGATTTTATATGCAGCATTGTCCATCAAACTGACAAGCTATTTGTTCCAGTTTCTCACCGATTTCATGTTGTCCTCCTCCCGGTTCTCTAAACTCAACAGATAATTCTCGAAAGGTAATAGCTATCCTACGATCGTAAATATCCCTCCTGTATATCGCATGCTTCCAGCTGTGTCTTGCTGCACCCGAAACAATGAGAAGAGACAGTCGAGGAAGAGGAACACGTACTTCAACATTCAGCTCCTCTTTCACAAATGTAAGAAAAGTGTCAGACAGAAGATTTAATGTTATCAACTGTTCTCCCCATAGCCATTCATCATCAATGTGTGGATCAATAGCAGACCCTCTCTCTGGCAGATACTCGAGATTACATTGCTCCACAGGTTTAAAGGAGTCCAATCCTGGCAGCAAGTGTAAAGCACTAACAATGGACTTGCTGTAGGCAGGCAGTCCAGAAAACGACCCGAGCTTTAGCTTCTTCTTCTTAAAATTAGGACGAGGGCCATAATCCTATAATAATACAAGTAGATGTATCCTTGCAACCATTACATGTACATGCAGAACCATGCAGTAGACATGGCCCAGCTCAATCCCTTAATTTAATTTGCTCATATTAATTAAAAGTAAAACAATTTCAACCAAGGGCAGATTGATCACTATAGCTAAAACCAGAAAGAGCTGCTTTACAGACTTCAAGGTCTATTAATTCATCAATTAGTTGACACAGTTTTAAAAAGTAGGGAAATAAGCTGGCAGCAATTTATGGCAAATGTCATCAGCTCGTGTATCAAAACTTAATACGTACCAAACAAGTACCACAACATGAAACACAAATGAAATCTAGTTCTATAAAGATGGCATATCTACAAGTAATACTGTACTTGCACGTTCAAATAAAGTAAACTGCATGGTACTAGAATATAAAAATATATATTAATTTATTGTTGTTCCAATGTACTGTAGTAAAATGCCGCATTCAGATCTGCTCACTTGTGTCAGAAGGTTATCAAAGCAGTCTAGTATTTTTGAAGATGTGGAAGGAGAAAGAAGATAAGTTCTATGTACTTGCGTATTTGCAGACGGTTGTGTACGTATTTTACATGCACGTAATTGAATCAGATAAAAACCAAAGTGGTGCACGTTAATTACAAGGTATTTTATACCTATAGTATGCAGTGTAGGCCTGGAAACAGTCGACCACATTGTGGCAGGCTGTAGTGCTTTGGCACCGACGGACTACACTGATCGACACAATCAGGTGGTCTCCATCATTCACTGGGATGTTTGTCGCCATTTTGGGGTTCCAGTGGAGAGCAGATGGTACCGGCATCATCCTGATAGACTTGTGGAGACGGATGACATTACTATGATGTGGGATACCACCATCTCCACTGCCGGGAAGATCAAAGCCAATCGTCCAGACATCTGTCTCAGAAATAGGAAGACAAACACTTGTCTTCTTATTGATATCAGCTGTCCTGCTGATGGCAACATTGGCAAGAAACATGCTGAGAAGTTGGCGAAGTACAGCGACTTGCGAGTGGAGATAAGCCGCATGTGGCATTATCGAACACTGGTGGTTCCAGTGGTCTTGGGAGCTTTGGGCACAGTGCACGCAGGTATTGCACGGTGGCTAGTCATTATTCCAGGTCATCACAACCTGCAGCACTTACAGAAAACAGTGCTTCTGGGATCTACTCGGATCCTTCGTAAAGTCATGTCTTCTTTCTAGACAGCCGTGATGGTCTAAGTACTTCTGAAGCAGGGTTTGCTTCCGGTACTTGTAATAGACTTTACAAACCAGACTGATCTGGTTGAGCACGACACACATAATTAATTACAAGGTGTTTTATACCTATAGTATAATAATTAATTACATTCACAAGAGTAGATATATCTATGATGGACTGTACAACATCTCACCTGCTTTCGTCTACCAGATTGGGAGTCTTTCCAGGGGTTAGAATCGATACACTGAACTAACTTTGACTCTTGTTCCAACGTGATGAAATTCTCTATCAATTTAATTCCCTCAAATTCCAAAGACTTACAATCAGTCAACTCTAAATGGGAACACCGTTCTGGTCCGCTGTACGTGTGCAGCTGTATCAGTCTATTACAGGCATGCTCTAGAGATAGCTGATACGTGTCTCTCCACGTCTGCTCTGTCTGTCTTCTCGCAGCCTCGTTGCTTGTGTTTCCTAAACTTTCGCATCTAAGGCACGTTCTCACGCCTTTGCAAGCGCAAACAGATGAACTTGTCATCTCGTGTAGTACTGGTGTACAATCGCTCACCGGTACTGGCACGACGTTAGGTAGAAGCTACAGCTTCGCTGGCAAACAAGTATCCGGGCTTTTATCGTAGCCAACCCCGCGGCCTGGTCACGTGATATTAGGCGCCATTCGTGTCCAGTTACATTGAATGGATCCGGGAACACAAGAGATGGTCGCTTTGTTTAGTCACTGCTTGCAGAATGCCTTGCTGTTGCGCTTGGGGATGCAGCAATACAACTGAAAAGGGTACAAACTGTGTCGCTTTCCAAAAGACCCTGCAAGAAGGAAGATTTCGGAGGCGAAAGTCGACGTCGTTGGGTGTCATGTCCGACGAGCTTAGATAATTATTTCTCTATGTGGTAATGTAGAAGGCATGAAAACTTTTAGGGAGTTATTGTTTCTTTACTTGTTTTGCTTTTAGGCTCATTTTGACGAGTCTCAATTCGAGAATTGCATGCAGAGCCGACAGGAAGAGAGAGCTGAAAGGAAATGCCACTTCGACGTACATTCCCTCATCGCAAAGCTGAGTTTCGGAGAAAGTCTCCTTCAGTTAAGACGAAGGGTAGATCTGGAAGCAAGAGCTCCCCTCGTCTCGTGGGATCATTCCTGTTGTTCTTCCATGGAGGCCGGGAGCACAAGTTTCTTCAAATGACAGTGAGCAATATACAAAATATATAAATTTGGACTTGTGATGAAATAAATGCACTTGTTCACTTTGGTAATTATTAAAACTTTATTTGTTGGTTCTGCAGGAGAGAGGGTTGCAGTTGATGATATGATACAGGAAAGTAATTGTGATGATGAGGTTTCCTCACTTGACACCCTACTCTGTCTCAGCTAGAATGCAAATAATTAAAGGAACTGAGGAGGGAGCTAGTTCAAGCTAAACACTAGAAGAGAACAATTTTGCATCAGAAACTGAAAATAAAAGATTTAGCAATTTTTGGAAAGACCAGCTCACCGGCAGCTCTTTCAAGAGGTCTATAGCATGAGAGGCACGCTTTGGAAATCATCAACCACCAAGAACTTGCTTGTGGATCTGTTGAATACAACCTACTTTTGAAACAGCACCATCCATTGCCATCTGCGTACTCTTCAACAAAGAATGTCAACCATCTCTTCTAACCCTACCATAGACCATCTTCACTCAAAACTGCAGCATCTTTCTGAACAGGAGAAACGTTGCTGTCTGACAATGGATGAAATGTCCATTACCCCAGGGGTTGAGTTTGATACAAGTAGTGGTCAGAGGCAATTTCACACTGCTTGGTCAACTTAAGCATGGGCGTGCCACGGACTTTTAGGTGGGATGGGTTAGCATCACGGTAGAAGCAAAGCAGACAGTTGCTTACTACTTTACTGACAATTTTACTTTTGCCACTGTCCTCAAGCCCATTGTATTGGAAATTATATGGTGCATGGACCATAATTGCATGGTAATTAACATGAGAGGTAATTAGAAATTAAAAATTTAGTGTAACTTTTATTTATATATTATAAGCCAAAAATAAAGGGACAACTTTAAAGGTGTCCCTGTGCCCCTGCGTTGACTAATCTCAGTCTGGCTATGCTTGCAACATCTGGGAAAGCATAACTACTGAGACAGTCCAAACTCCGAGGCAGTGCTCAGATCTCACAGTTTCACAAGTTTCACTTCCCGTTGAGGCCATCACTTAGTTTTTCAAAGTACCAAGGAAAGCAACGTGAGATCTTTCAAAACAACAAGAGTGCTCTAACCCTATCTATCATCATCAGGATTATAGAGCCGCTGTCGAAAAATAGTCTACGTACATATGAAGTCCCTCAAAGTTAGGGAAAGTGTTGTTCATACCTATAGTAGTAAGTTCCATTAACTTCAAGATTTGTCAATGTTTGTACAATTTATACAAGAATTTTTACTACCGTCGGCTGGATAATGGTGCCCATAATCCGGGTTGTTGCAACTCTCTCTATCCATGGCTCTCGCGAGGTCCAGAGTCATATATACGGCTCAGCCGTATATAATACAGATAACACATCCGCCCTAAAGACGGAAGCACAAAGAGTCTAAGTCGCAATATCGCAATAATTAGGTAGATAGTTAACAGTCACGAGGTCCAATCTGTCACTAATCATTCTTGAGTTATACTGCCACAAACGAACAGATAACTGTTTATGAAATTGTCTGGAAGCTTGGCGCAGAGACAAGCCAGAAGATAGAAGAGACAAGAGACTTCTTTACGATTGATCTCAACACCTCCAGACTGTGGTGTGTGTGTGTGTGTGTGTGTGTGTGTGTGTGTGTGTGTGTGTGTGTGTGTGTGTGTGTGTGTGTGTGTGTGTGTGTGTGTGTGTGTGTATAAAATATCTGGCTAGTAGGTCGCCTCCTCTGCTCGTGATCTGGCATTCCAAAGAACCAAACGTGCAATCGGATGGACAGATTGAGACAATATTTGAGATAAACAGCATTTAATTAATTAATTAATTAATTGGTAAAACAATTTATCAGAGTGGAGTTAAAATTTAGTTTATATTTTCTGTGATTGCATCTCCATTCTATATTTATATTTTAATGTTCTACTAACCCAGATGAATGTTTAGTACAAAAGTACAAACAACAACAATTCACATCATTTCTAAATGATGCTACACTCATACCAAACTACTCGATAGAAACAGGCAAAAAATGTTGCCGATAGAACTTGCTAAACAAATTAACTATTATATAAATTTAAAACACTATCCATGTATAAATTTTCTATTCTGTAAAGAATCAAGAGAGGGGGAGCTGGTGATTGATTCTGATCCAACGTTAAAAATGAATCGATTAAGCCATGACTCACATGACTGAAATGTCGGCCTGCACCAAACAGCAAGTCAGCACACGTACACACACAGGCAGACAGACACACAGACGACAACGACACACACACACACACACACACACACAGTGAGTTACAATATGACACATTGTGTTGATACTGACCGTTCATCAGGACTGACGTGTGCGCAACGTAAAGCAAACTGAAAAAACAGCTCTGGACAGTCTGATAACAAACTTGAGCGATATGCATCCTCATCAACACCAAACTTCTATTATTAAAAGAAATAAGTCATCGTAAGCATTTCATTAAAAAATTAAAAACAAAAACAAAATAAACTTTAATACCAAAACGAGAACTTTCATGCATCCAACTTCCCACCGCTTAATTAACATGCAATCAACAAGACCATACGTACAATTAATGCTACAGTAAGATTTCCAAACCCATTGAACTAGCATACATTTTACACACATATGGACAATACCTGTGTTCGTGGAAGAAAGTCTGGGTCTGCATTAACACGACCAATAATCTACAGATATCACCAGTAATCATACACAAACAACCAAACTATTATAAATCAATATCAAGTACCTCACAAAGTACAATGCCGAACGAAAAAATATCAACTCGTTCATCGTACATTTCCCCTTTCATCATTTCAGGAGCCATCCAATATGGAGACCCGACAACTGTCATCCTTCGTCTATTAAATGATGGTCCATGAGTCGATTCATAAGGAAAGACTCTAGCCAGTCCAAAATCAGCAACAACAACAGATGTATCCTGTTCATTAATGCTGAAAGTGAGCGACACGCCATACATCCAGTCAAACCACTTACAAACCTCTCTAATGAGGCAGTTATGTGATGTTAAGTCTCTATGAATCACTGAATTATCATGTAAGTAAGCCTGTTGGTAAACACAAATACATGCAAAACAATATATGCACATTTTACAGAGCAATGATCAGCCAGCTTACGTACCATTCCAGCAGATATGTCCCTAGCAAATAAAGCTCGTTGTTTCCATGAAAATACAGCAGCCTAAAGCAAAAAGAAAAATTCATCTTCCTTGTTAGTAATCAAGAGCTCGTGTCATCAAAGTACCCTAACCCTCCTAGTAGGCTCCTACTATTTGGTACTTACTATACATTGCATGCTCACGTTTCAAAAATACAATCAAACCTACTGACAACAACTAACAACGTTAGAAATTAGTCACTATGTGCACAGTTGGTCCTTGCACAGAAGGCAAGTGCATAAAGTAGATATCACATGGCATGTGTGCAGGTTAAACCCTCCATGCTGTTACAACTCATATATTTCAGTAATGTTGTTGGACAGATTCAAAGCACTCTTGGCCCTTGCTGTACATACAGCAATAAATGATTCCGTAATGTGACAGTGACAGGCATCAATGATCACAAGACAAACTAGAATGTGGTGACTGATTATTGTCATGCAAGTGGAACATTTCAGTGAAGGTTAGGTTGCTGCTATCAAAGGCATACACAAAAATGGCATGCTACAATAATTATTGATTAACCAATTTCATTGTTTGATAAATGTCTAACAGTTTTAAGACCAGCTGACTGAATGCATGATCAAGAAGATCATAATCATATTTCATTCCTACCCAAATCGATACTGTCCACTCATGGCAACTATATATGGCTGAACCAATCTAGTGGAATTTATCTCTTGATAGCTTCTACTATGATTAATGACAAGTCCATCCTACATGTCCCTTTACCAGCACTTCCGTCCATAGAAGTGGTCTGGCCGGCCAGGCCCTGGCCACAACACTACTGTCTACAAAATGACACTAATAGGAGCAATAGACAAGTACATACTATATGTACATAGCAGTGGCAAATTAGGTTTCTGATACTATAAACAGCCATTGTATCTAACTGATGCCCATAACAACCAAGTTGTACTGATGCTGTACAGGTAACTGGTGTACTAAAATTAGTAGTAACGTTTACAACCATAAGCTATCACTCCTACAACACCACCAAGTGAAAACAGAAAAGACAGCCAATGTACTTCCTGATGAGCTAAGTGTTTTGACTCCTTTGAATTACATGCACCTAGACAAGACAAGGTTAGAAGCTGGAAGTGAGGTCAGATTGCACCAACCCTAGGTGTTACTTCCACATTCTAGCACATCTGTGGGTGCTATGTGATGTTACAGCAATGTTCCAATCTTCTGAAAGGAACATATCTAACAGTCAAGTTACATACACTATTTGTATTAACTAATCAGAGAGCAAGCAATCAGCTCTATTCAGGTGTTAAAATCATTAGAGATAAAATACAATAATCTATGTAGATACTACCTTATCTTCCAATTTCTGAATTAGAGTTCCCCCAGATATGAATTCTACATCAAAACAGATTCTCTCACCAGTTGATTAAAACGAAAAACAAATGCATCCAACAAACCTGTCAATAAACTAATTTCATTGTCTTTAAACATAAAACCAACAAATTTCAAAACGTTCCTATGTTCCAGATGCTGCAACAAGTGAATCTAAGGATAACACAATCGCTCGATTATGGCTTTTGTTATTAGCTATATACTTGTAGCTCACCTCGTGGATAAATCCATCTTGAGCCTCTTTGTCTATGTTTAACAGTTCCTTTAAAACAATAATTTCCCCAGTCTTCTTGTGTCGAACCTAAATCAAACTTTTTAAAATACTATAACTTTGCAACACTGATGTCTACGAACCTTATGAACTTGCCCAAAAAACCCTTTCCCTAAGATTTCTCCAAATTCAAACTCATCAGCACGAAATGTCCTTGAAGCAGACAACAGCAAGTGCAGAGAACAAAGCAACTGATACAAGACAAACAGTACTAACATTTGATTACTGACAGAAATCCTCACAGACTGAGCTCGTCCCAAAGGCGAAACAACTTTTGGTTTTAATTTTAAGCGTCCACCAGGACTGCAACAGAAGATCAAAAAATATTAGCTTACACAGACATCACAATGAGTTATGTCTGGAAATAGAAATGGCACTTTCTTCCAATAACAGAAGCATGCAGCATAAGGCTATCGCAACATAGTTACCCATGGTGATAGCTAAACAGACAACACACACATAACATGACACGCATAAAGCACCCACTATAGATGCATCTCAATCATAAACTCAGACACTTGAGTAACCCGGTTTGGTATTAGCACACACACAAGAACACATGCATGAGAACATCACATAGTAAACCTTAGAATTAAAGAATCAACCCTCACTTGTAAATATAAGTGGTGTGTGTGTGTGTGTGTGTGTGTGTGTGTGTGTGTGTGTGTGTGTGTGTGTGTGTGTGCATTAGAAGATATCTTTTCATCTCAAAGACTAGATTGCTTGGACACTTGGTAAGAATAACAGACAAACGAATCCCAAAGAAAATTCTTTTTGGCTGGTTGCCAAATAGACGTCCAGCACATGGACCAAAACTGCATTGGAGAGGCAAAGTTAATGAAACGTTTCCACATTAATGAAAAGAACTGGTTTAAGATAGCTAGAGATCGCTCCTTATGGAGTAATGCCTGCACTATTAAACCTTTTAACAATGTGAGGTTCAATGTGTGGGGCCAGTCAGCTGAACAACAAATAGCTTTTTACGTCTGCAACACTTGTGCTAGATCCTTCAGAAGACCTCAAGACACAGCATGTCACAACAGTGATGCAATTCGATATAACAGAGGAACATTGAGTCATTAGTTCAGGCTGTCTCTGGCCACAAAGGTGGAAGGCATATCATGATGGCCTACTTCCAGGTCCAGGTGTGTGTGTGTGTGTGTGTGTGTGTGTGTGTGTGTGTGTGTGTGTGTGTGTGTGTGTGTGTGTGTGTGTGTGTGTGCCAATATAAATAAGTTATTGACTTCAACATTACATCTTGTGTTTCACACCCTTTAACTCAAGTACCCAAGAATTCTCTCCACAAGTCTTTCATTGCCCAATTTCATAACGTGCATGGCAGTATTCAAGTCCAAGTGTGTGTAACAGTAAAGCCAAAACGCAAATTTAGCATGTCAAAAAAAAATGTCCCACCATCCTTGTATACTGTACAGACACCCAGCCATTTACTAAACAACTCCTTACTTGGTTGGCATTGTCTTAGGTCTCCTCCTCTTTACCACAGCCTCGTCTACAGACAGGTGAATTCCGTTATTCTGTCTTGCACTCGACGCATCATCTGCAGCATGATCCTTATCATCTGTGGTCTTACCACATCCTTCATCAACCTTAGAAGAGAAACCATATTCGATAGTCAGCTTGCTCTTCGTGCGTCCTAACAACTGATGACGAATCTGTAACGATGCGTGGGCATTGATTCAAACGTCAATTAATGAGATATCCATATCTAAATCATCTCTGCACCTCTTTCAGGCTCTGTCCTCGCACGTGATAGCCGTTAATAGCGAGCAAACGCTCCTCGCGGACTTCCGTGCCATCTTGCAGCTTCTGGTGATGCAACACTTCCAAATAATCGCGCGCTTGAGATCTGTGTACGAAGAAAGAATGAATGTGGTGGGCGGTGCCGCCACACAAACATACGCTCGTGGACAGTCTAGAGCAAGTACGCGTCGAGAACGACTCGAGAAGACTAGCAATGGTCTCGTCTTTATTAACTAGTCAAATGCAGACCACAAATCTGACCGCAGTGATCGATTTAGTGGCTCCTCGTCCAAGTCTCTTGCGTCTTCTGCAAACACGACATAAACATTTCGTAGTGTGTTCAATGTTGAAAGCAATATCCAACCTGTGATATCTCCGTCTCCGTTTGCAGCCATGTCCAAGGATACTACACTGTACTCAATGAAATACGCATGCGCCCTCACGAATTCGTCTAACGTGCGTTAAACCCTACCTCACATATCACATGCCATTACCGATTTTGTTGCCACAGGGGGATGCGCTGTTGTTGATTGTTTCTACAACGTTGCTAGAAGCGGCTTAATTCACACACACGCTCATGTCTCTTCTCACGGTCGAGCGTGCTTCTCCATCCGAAGGAAGCGCCTCGGAATCGGTGCGGATCTTTGTGCGCGTCTGTGTTCTTGTGTAAGATGGAGAGCGATTGAGAGCTTATTCTCTCTGTGTTATTAGGACCTCCTAGACGCAGACGACCCGCAGGCCGAAGAACGATCGAAATGGTAGTCGAAACGTCTCGCTTTTCCGTCTCCTATCGCTTTCGTTCAACGTGTAGAGTCGATTTCATTGTCGCTTTTTGTAGCTCGAGTGTCGAAGGCTTTCTAGCGACGAAAAGCATCGCCGTTGGCCTCGGACATCGCATGCAATGGCGCCTGAACAGCTCTCAGTATCAAGGTAAGACTGTGGAGTCGACCGTAGAGGTCATTTGACGTCATCAGATCCGAGAGTCCGTGGTGGCACTCATTCTCGTTTCTAGGAGAAGGCTACGCGCATCTTCGAGCTCTCGTTCAGTTGATATGTCCGCCCGACGAATGTAAACTAGTAAGTCTTGTCTCTGGATACTCTGTGTGTTGCATGTTGCGAGTCCTTAGTCAGTAGTTCATTGTGGTTGTTGACGGGCAGGCGGTAGAGTTGGAGAGCAGGCTCTCCTTTCGACGCTATTTCGTTATGGTGGCGAGAATCGGCGTGCAGGACACGGAGGAGAGCGCCATTCTGGGAGTCGATTGGGTCGAAGGCAGCAGGTCAGACGACACAAAATTTGATGCTCGAGATGTTGGTGGATATTACCATTTTTTTGCTGCTAGACTTCGTGTAGGGTTGGTGTTTCCTATTTGGAGGGATGTACATGTTGTACTAGACGGTGATGGGTGAGTGTCTTGTCATGTCATCTATGTTGTCTACAGCTGAGAATGCAGCAGCCCTTCAAGTCATTCCTCTCCTATCTGTTTAGTGGCTTTAGCGTGAGCTCCGGCAGCCGCACACACACGTTCAAGCCCGTCTCTGTTCAATGCATGTGGTAGATTCTCAATCAGATTTTTGTGTTAAACGCGCAAGAATGGTATATTGTGCTGTTTCGTCGGATAGGGCCGCCTTTCAGGCTCTTCACAAGGCCTGCGAGAATGCACGGCGTTATAACTACTATCCCGCTGCGGGCAGTTTGTCTCACACCTGGATTGGTTATTATTTGTCTGAAATGACTAATGAAGTTGTCAGTCTGAATGAATGGTTAGCTTGTAGCTGGCATTACAAATTGTCTAGTGATCGAGGATGCTTGCTATGCATAGGAACATAATGAACGACCTTCAATCTGACAGACCTGAGACTCCTCCTCTTGATCCTAGACAGCTTGTCAAGTATTATGAGTAGCTCTAGTGTTGCTTGTTGGGTTGGTCACTTTGGGCTGTTGTAGGCCTAGTGAGAAAGAAATTATCAAGCAAGCTATCTATGTCAAACTGAAGGATGTGATGATGAGAGTTGATCTTGAGAGTATCACCAGCAAAGAAGTATGTTTGTAATTGGCTAGTTCAATCAACTATGTAGACAATAGTGTGTTAGTTGTATTGTTCATTGTCAGGGTTCAGTTGATTCTTTGATTAGTATGATTCGATATGTTAGGACAGTGGGTGTTGGTTGTTGTTGTTGGTTGTTTTTGTTGTATTGTGGGTAATTTATAATTTCATTTTGTAGATTAGAGTTATTCACTTTTGTCTGATTTGTTTGATCCAGTTCTTTCTGCCATTAGTCCAGGCCATCTCTGTGTGTTGCATTACGAGCATTTTAATGTCAAATTTATAATAGTAGTACTATGCCTGTGTGTGCATGCTGATGGGGGTGTTTGTAACATCATGTGATTGTGTATGCATCAAGGTGCGAGAGCGGTTGCAAATCGTCATGGAAATGGACCTACGTAGCTACAAATCATTTATTGATGAGCAAATCATAAGGATCTTTGGTCAGATGGAGAATCCATCACAGATATTGGAGCATCTATACCTGGTGAGTATTGAAATAGAGAGAAACTGATTGACGTATGTTTACTTATACACAATATGTTATTGTAGGGATCAGAATGGAATGCCTCTAATTTGGAGGAATTAAAAGAACTGGGGTTATATAAGTTGATCTGTCTTGATCAAACCTGTTTGCATGGCATTGTTGTTTACATAGAATTGGTCACATTCTGAACATTTCACGTGAGATAGACAACTTTTTTCCTCCTGAATTCAAATATAAGAACATCAGGTAAGACAACAGCTGTACACAGTACTATCTGTCAGATCATCAGTGTCATTTTGTTGCTGTTTGCAAATTGCTAGAGTATTCGATGATGAGCACGCCGATCTGCTTCGTCACTGGGATGACACGTTTCGCTTTATCCACACAGCAAAGTACTAATGTTTGTTTGATAGGAAAATTTGTTTTAGGGGTAGAATAAAAAGTTGACTCTATTTGACATCTACATGTATTAGATTGGAGGGATCGAAGGTGCTTGTTCACTGCAAGATGGGAATCAGTCGATCGGCATCAACGGTATATGCGTTTGTAGCTGCACCTGGATGGTCGTGATCTGTTTGTATGTACAACAGGTTATTGCCTATTTGATGAAAGAGAAGAAATGGGATCTGGATGTGGCATTGAGCTTTGTAAAGGAATGTCGATCTATTATCAACCCAAATGCCAACTTTCGTAAACAGTTGAAGGAATATGAAGGGATTATTAGTGCAAGGTAACACATTATTTTCAGTATTGTTATCTGATATATGTGGCAGTGACGGTTGTATTGTTACAGATACAATCCTCATTGGGGACAAATGGCACCACAGCAGTTCCGTAAACGTCATCATTCCGAGGCGTATTTGCTTGATCTTTACCAACAACATTTTGGAGAGTCAGCAATGGAGAAAGTCGCATCTGATGACCAACCGATGGATGATGGAGAAGAGCATGACCATATGACTCTTCAGGTACAGCACACATTAACTAAAGAAGAAGTGAGAAAGTCATGGTGTTCAGGCATGGATGTGGATAGCTACGAGTTGGAAGGACAATATTTACAGCAGACAAAAGCTAGTCGTCTGACCGAATATTTGTCATCATTGGAAAAGGCCGAAGTGCCATCATACGAGGGTCTTCAAGAATTTTCATTTTCATCTATCTCGATGGAAGAAGCGCAGGTGTTTCGTCGTGCAGGATCACTAAGTCCATCTGCTCTAACTGGAGCTTGTGGTAGAGGAACACCATCTGCCAAAAGGATGAGGAGGGTTACTTCATCACCCATTGAGCCCTTCTTCAGCCATGCTGCTACTACCCAGCCTTCTACTTTAGATTATGCACAATCCAAAATTGAAATTTCTACCGAATCAGAACTGGATGAGCATACCAACATTGAATGTAACCGAATTACCAAAATTTTTCAACCTTCTGCTTCAGTGTTTGTATCTCCTAGAGCTTCATTGTCCGTTGGTTCTCCCTGTCCAAATCAAGTAGAAAAATTACCCTTAGAACCAATGTCTCCTATGGCACAAACTATCACTAGTAGACAATGTGACAGTGTCAAAGTAATGATTTCCAATTTAGAATCACTTTCTGGTTCAGAGAATTCACAGAACAAACAGCTATCGCTGAAACTTCAGTCGACTGGTAGTTTTAGAATAGATACAGTGTCTCCTTCAAACTCAACAGAGGATGAAGAAATGAATGGGCAGTTGCATACAAGAAGTAATACAGCAAGAACTGTCACAAGTCCCTTGATTGACGATTACACTAGTAAATCACCACAGGTATTGTCTCCCAAGCAATCTCCTGAACCAGCTGATGAGCACTCAAAGAATAATGAGAAAGTCCATTGTGTAGTAAGATCGGCCACTTGTTTATGTAGTGAGAAGAGTGATGAGGATGAACATGAGACTGCTACTACTGAGAATCACCAAGATGATGTTGTGGAAGGAGTCGGTGTTAAACAGATTGTACTTAACATTGAAGCACAGTTTGGTAGCAATGGAAGCAATATTCATAGTCCATCTTCTGACGTCCAAATTCAATCTCCCACCTTTGATTCCGAGCAGCAGTCAATAATTGAAGATACTGAAACAGAGGTCGAAGTGCAGAGGATCATGGAACGACTCGCTTCTCCTACACCATTATTTTATACACCGGCGACATCACCAACTCAGTTGGAAAACCGAACAATAGGGCTAACCTCGTCTGCTACATCAACTCCCTTGTGCTGGACACCTGCAGTGTCTTCACCTAAGCTTTCTCCTTGCTCTTCTTTCTCAAAGCTTCCAGCAGAGCAAGATAATCAGGAGGACTCTGAATTGACAGAAACAAAAGTGGCCATGTTGGTTCAGAAGTTTCAAGAAGTAACCAAATCTAAGAGTCATACACTTCCACGGTTTTCAGAGGCTGCAAGTCAACGTAAGCTTGTCACATCAGCCAAGAGAGATGCAGGCTGTGAAAACTCATCATTAACTCTTCCCAGCCTCACAACTAAAAGCAGATCTGGAAGTTCATCACTTCACAGAAGTCAGTCATTCAGCAGTCCCAATTCGCCTACTCGTGAACGTCGCATTGAACAGAGAGAATCAGAAAACAGTTCACTTATGTCACCACGTACAAGACGACGCAGTATTGCAATTGGCTGGAACAATGATGATGCTGATCTGGACAAGCATAGGGGAGTTAGTGTCCAGCTACTATTGGAAAAATTCCGTAAACTGGGTTCAGCATCAACATCATCTAAAGTGGGCGTGAGAAGCCAACAGTCTGGTGAGGAGGTTGCAACATCAATTTGACTCTTACTGTTTGGAGGCACTTCTACATTGAACTGTTGGTGTTGATTTGTATGTTTTAATATTCAGCTTGCAGTTCATTGTACATACTTCCTATTTTTCTATTGCCAGTGCAATACAGAATACAGAGTCTGAAGTTTGGTTAGATTGCTACTCTGACATGTCAATTGAAATGGCTGGTTTCAAAACACCAGTGTGTTATGCTTGTGTGCAGGCCATGCTGATCGGACTATATCTTCTAAATTATGGCAACCCATAATTGTGTGTGGCTTACTATGGGCAAAATTCAAGTAGTGAATGTAGAAATGAGTACAGTATGTGTTGAGTGTCATTGTATAACACTCACTGTTGTCAGTAATAACTCCATCAAAATTTCAAACAGAACAAAGTTGTCCAAAAAAGAATAGCATCACAACAAGACTGGCTACTGATGGCTAGTATTAAATTATCCCTTCTGCAAGGTCATTCTTCTGGAGTGGCCCTATAAGAGAAATAGCGCACTGTGCGTGTGTGTGTGTGTGTGTGCCCATTTTGCCCACCTTATTTCTCATAAAACTCTGATTAATTAAATTGCAAACCTACCACTGAAGCAAGTTGACTTGACATAACTTATATCAGTGTGTGAATGTAATACCATATTTAACAGAGGTTAGATGCCCATGTACCACAACATACCATGTACAGTAGTTTGATCCATCTTTAATATAAACCGTCAACTCTCATCATCTGTATCTGATGCTAAAACTTCTGCTTGATTTGTACCACTCTAATAATAACCATAACAGTAAATAAAAGACACGGGACAAGATGAGAACGACAACCAACCGGTTGCTTCATTTCACCACCAAACACCCCAAGTCCAAAGAAGGCAGATTTGAACTACAAAACACTGAAGTTTGAACATCATGTGCCATAGGTTCATGTGCAACAGCAACCTTCTTCTGTGGAGGTGTCTTTGGAATAAAATCATATTCATTGTCACTATTATTTTTTGAAGGCTGTGGATGCGGGAGAGCAATTTTGCCCACTGCTGTACATGAAACGTCTTGTGAAGGTTCAATCATGTCGACAGAATGGTTTATTTGACTCTGCTTTTCTTGACTATCACTCTTTACTTTCATTGGTTCTGCTTCTTCATAGTTTGGAGAAGCAGCTTTAGGAATTTCTGATATATCTTGAGAGAAAAGTTGTTTTTCAAATGAGGCATCGTCCGCTATTGCGTCATCACTATTGCCAGGTGGTGTAGGGATGTGTCTGGCATTGGCAGCAGGAGTTGATGTTCGATGTTTTGTTATGTCGGTTTGTTGAGTTAAGTTGACGGTTTGTGATGTTTCCTGTGACTGAGGTGCAACATCTTCTACTAAAGTTGCTAATACAAAGTCAGCTTGAAATGCATTCTCACTTTTCAGTCCCAGCACTATAGGTCTGAATTAATGCAGAAACAACACTTAGTCAAACAAATGAGTGATCGTAGTGGTACCTTACTTTCCTGCAGTCTCAAAATGTAATGATACTGGCTGACTGACAGACTCTGCAAACATAACGACAGCCTGTACAGAACAGACACCATTAGCTAGTACAGTACCCCAAGTCTTATCAATTAATACTAATTTCTGACAGTTGTGTTTGACTGCCTCAAACAAAATTATAGAATGTGTTTGATAAAATTACAGTAATGTCTTTCACAGTGCGTACTTTCCAAAACCTGTAATAATTGAAATGTCACTGGAGAGCAACCATTGTTATGTCATAATTTCATACAAGTATTTTTCGCTAGTCATCCAATTTCAAACGATTCACAGCAAAATCATCAAATGTAAAGATTCAAGCTAGTTGCTGTAATTTAGACAAATGTGAACGAGTTAATTCTATTTTGAAGTTGCTTATTATTTAATAACAATTATTAGACCATTAATCAATTATCCAACTTTCAACACATCAAACTTTTTTCATAAATGAATGTTGTCATGATTTTTCTGTGCATGTGCAATGTACAACGTGACACTGATAGAAGAGAACAGTGTAGGCATGTAGTACAGACTTTAGACCAAAAAGTAGAAATCAACTGCAAAAGACTTCCACTATAGCAAAGACTATTGTGTGTCTTTGTGCAATCAATGTTATGACAAAATGTATCCCCTAGTCAACCGTCCTTCTCGGTGTCTTGCCCAAAAAGAGTTAGATAGAGAGTCTACTGTAATGTGATCTTGCTGCTACTCATCGTATGATTAATAAATAAATTAGTATAGTCATATTTCTGTGGCAGCACTGCTGATACCCACCCTTAATTCTTTCAGACAAAATGTGATTTCACTGTTCACTCCTATGTTATACGAGTCAAATTCTTCAGGATCAAGCGTCAACTCTGTCAGCAACACACGATTTGACTCTATGAAACAGAACAATGTGTACAGTAATGTTGGCACAAATACCCCGAACATCAGATAAAGTCGAAGCCCACGATTAGTAAATTGTAATGCATGCTAGTTATATACTAAATCTGACAATAAAATTCCAACCAAGACGTGGAAGTGAGATAAGTAGAAATAAAAGACAGAAAGACAAAAAATGTTGTTCAATAACAATAAACTTCAAACAGTTATTATCAAACCATAAATTAATAAAAGAGAGGTGAAGCCTCATGATGACATCACATTGTCTATTGGTCGGTAATGACACCACTTCTTGTCTATTGATCGGAATAGCTTCATTTGCATCTGCGCTAATCGAGTATAAATACAGTCGGTCACGGTGATTGGTCGGTCATCAAGCAATTACTAAACCTTTAGCCCGGAAATCCGGGCCTCAGGTAATAATCCGTCTTGTGCTTGAAAGTGTGAAAGTATCGACCAATGCAAGTCAACACATAAAACAACTAAATTTACAGCTAAACAAACAAACAAATAGACGAAAAGACAAATAGACAGACAAAATAAAACAAATAGCAGATACCAATGTAACTGACCTTCATCGTCATCAACATAATTCTTCATCTTCAAGATCTCAGGATCACTGATCAAAGTTACTTCTTCCTGCTGTTGTCTAAAATTACTAATGGTATCTAAAAGAAGTCTTCAAGGCAACACGAATGCAACAACAAAGTCAAGTACAATTTATGAGACAAGCAAAGTAATTACTTAGATGATGCTGACAAGGTATTGGGACACATGTCTTTCGAGAAGACAGCCTGCAGTGTTTCACTCTCTTGAAAGTAAAGATTGTATGTCTTTACCATGCCTAACAAGTAAATATAAATCTCAGTCAGATTCACAAAGCTATTAGACTGCAATTATTGCCCATATCTGTTAGAGAAAAATATTTTAATAAAACAATACATATAAATTCATTTTCAGATTTGCTTCGTATTCCCTAATAACCAAGTGCAAAAGGTCGCAACACTATTTCTGTAAAAAGTTGTGGAAGGCAAAAATTAGAATTATAGAAATACGCCTACTCTATCCAAAGCCACGTCCACTCAATTTTCAACAGCAACATCTCAACTTCTGATCAAGTATACATTATGTATGTCAGAAATATCCAAGTTTTGTGGATGTGACCTCAGTCTCCCTAACAAACTAGACACTGGTACACTGTACACAAACTGTACATGTCTCATTACTCAGGTCAATTCAACTACTGTTGATGCAAGCGATGCCGACACCGTCAATTTGGGTGGGGCCCTTACCTACTGGGTATGTCATTTGTAGAACACCACTTATTTTTGTAGACCCGTTTTACGTCAAAAATTCATAGGCTACAAATCTATTCATAGGTGTGGCAGCCCTGCAAGTGTTGTACTTATCAACAAAATTTAGCATAAAAATCTCTGATAATAAAACTAGAAACATATAAATCACACATGCAGTTAAAAAGTTAGACTTAAAACTGTAACAATAATCTTGATAAATTAATTAATTTATGTTAAACTATCACTCCACGATACATGCGGTATAACTCAACATACACATCTGCAGACATAACAGTTTACCAATTAAAAGCCGTTGTCCACTTATTAATATTAAACCAGTTTTGCAATTTATGATAGAGTAACCGACCAAATCTGTAGTTCAGAATAAAATCCAATCGAGAAGTTTTCACATTCAGTTTTATTTGACACGTGTCAACAATCTTATCCATCATCTGCGGTGATCGAAACACATTCAGACATGACTACAACAACACCAGTCATTGCAACAACTTTTCCAAAATTAATTGCATGATGTATAAACCAACTTTCATAGCAATTTTGCACTTCTGCTGTACATCTTGTGAAGAAGATCCGCTTTCAACGCTCAGATCATATGTGTGGAAGAAAGCAGGCAAGAACAGAAAGCAAGCATAAGCGGAACGTGCAGAATTGACTGTTCTCAAGGACAACTAAAGTAATACATGTTATATTTATAAACAAACGTTGTATATGCATATTTTTATCTACTCTTATCAATACAGCTGACCCTAATGAAGTTACCATGTGGGCAAGAAGCTAATTAATTAAACAAACATTAAAATAATTAAAAGTATTGCAAATTGATTAAATACATTGATAAATAAAAAATTGTTGCAATAATAAGCTACGTATATGTTCAGTACACTTCAAGTCAAGAAGTTGATAGTCAATTCAATTGTCTAAAATCAAATGATCGAGAACCCTAATGCATAGTCTATCTATCCCTACATCGACTTTGATGAACTAACTATACAGTATGAACAGTTACAAATTCCACGCACCATAAAATGTTGTGTAGTTCTATCTTCTAACTAAATTAATTAATTATTAATAAATAACATTTTTGACATTTTAGTATTGTATTGTAATGTTGAATAGCATTGCTTAGTTAAAATATTTTCGTGGCTAACTCCAGTGGAAAGAGCTTCGACGTAAAGCTCATCTCCTATTTTGGCCAGACAGTGAACGGCCTTGGCAATCACTGGCAACAAACATCAAACGATTAGAAAACCGACACGCTAGATTAGAAATTAGACCTCACCTTTCACAAATCGTGACGAAATAGTGCAAATCATGCGTACTGCATGAGCTGATAAAGCAAAACAATACCAGACCTCTTGAACTGTAGAAACGCGCGGAGTACCGCGCATGTGGCATAGCACGTGCTAATGCTAATTAGATAAGAGCGAAGAGACCGCGCAGAGACATCAAATCGTCAGTCAAACTGTAGAGCCGAAAGACTAGACTATACATCGAATTCTTTAGATGTGTACGTAATCTATAGTTTATAATTTGAAATGAATATTTGAAATTCAAAAGATCAATTTGAAATTCAATTGTTTCCTAATGTCACACAGAGTGCAGAAGTACTCCATATCCTCCTAATATTGCCTCTTGTGATCCATATCCCTTTTCGGTAAGACTAGACTGAACCAAACTTATGTCATCATCAGATACAGCTAAACATAGACATCAGGTTACCACTTTTCTCTCTCTTTAATTAATTAATTGTATATTACTTACTTTGATTAATAAGTGCAATTACTGACCCACCGCCACCACCTCCAGTCAATTTTGAGTACAATCCGTATTTAGCCGTTATAGAGCAGATGTCATTGATCGAGGCGTGACTTACACCAATGGCTTGTAATAGATGCTGATTTATGTCCCACAGTGTCTATGAAATGATGACTAGATGGCATAATTATACTTGCACATGAATTATTGCCTCACCTCAAGCTCAGAAAATAAACTCAATTTCAAATCTCTAGACTCATCATCACTCTCGCCGTCTGTACCACCAGACATACATGACTACAGGTACGTGCAGGCACACACACACACACACACACACACACACACACACACACACACACACACACACAATCACCACCACCACAAACAATTGCCACCTGCCAGCTGATAAAGCAGAGTCCTGAATTTATCAGAAAGATTTCCAATTGCATCCAGCACTGGTCCGATTATTGTGGGATACTACAACATAAAACAACAATATAGTTAAACGCCCAATATATAGTTAGCTGCTAATTTCTGCCAACTTGAATCGCATCTGACCTTATCATAACGCTCTCGCACACCAGCTACTAGTCTCTTTGTGCTTCGAGGTACCTTTGTGTCAATCAACAGAATTCGCAAAGATGGGACACTACACACAGTAGCTGATAAATCACCATGCTGCATATATGCAAGGCAAAGATAAAATATAGATTAAGCATCATATGTCCTTGTATCAATAACAGCTTGAAATTCTGTATGGTTTATAACAGTTCGCATAAAACATAATTGCTTAGCAAGAGCATCTTCAAATTGTTGTCGTAAAAATTTGTGTGATTTAATTAAGTTAGTATCCCAAAATATTTAAAAGTTGCAGTTAAGTGGCTTACATTAGACTGTCAAAACTAACGTACCGAGGTAAAGGCATGATGTCTCCTTTTGTATAACTCATACAGCCACCATATGTGCAGATTGTATTATCAATTCCAGAAGGATTCCCATGTATGAGACGTTCTCCTTCCAGTGCCCACATGTTGATCAACTTCAAGTCACTCTCATTATAACAACTAGTCGTTGTCAATGCTTCCACTCCAACAGGTAGTGTGATACCACCATTTGATTTGCACGATGTTGGTGTTACAGCCTTAGCAAAAGTAAGAAAACCAGCTGAGAGACACACCGAGTATGCAGCTGAAGAGCCGAGACCAGCTGCAAATGGAAACTGAGACTTCATTTCAACTGACAAAGAAGGAAACCGCCTGCAACAGTAGGCATACATAATGCATGTATACCAAGTAAGGTTGATTGAATTCAATAATCTCACTCGCTACTGTCACTGCATATTGATAGCATCAGAAACAGAAATGTTATGATTGCCAACTCTTCAACTGTCAAGACCTCTTTGTCACTGTTCATTCCACATAATTTCTTCAACGTCTTGATTTCATCAGGCGAAGGACGTCTGGGGCTCTTTGAATGCTCTAAAACTAGAAAGCCCATTCAGTCATATGTCACACAAAGTTGTCTGGTTCTTCACATTTTCAAATTCTATGGTAAACTAACAGTGGGTATCGATCAATTTTAGCTGTTCCGTATCAAGATTTGTTTTGACCAGTTTATAACTATTTCTGACAAAGTTACATCAATTTAAGTAAATAACAGATCTGCTGATTTGTGATGTCCCACCACACACAAGTAAGATCAAGGTACTACATGAGCCTCTCGCGTAAGCAAATTTGGTGGGAAGACTGCACAACTTCTCTGGCGCAGCTTTGTGCCAATCATGCAATTGAACTAGAGATCATCTTGTGTGTGTATACACCTGTCGCCTCAACATTGTGACTATACTGTTACGTCTGTATACATATCGTATTAACTTAAATACTAAACGACAATTCAATTTAATTGTCATGATGTCAGTCACATTCTTAGCACTGCATACGTACTTATTCAATTCCTTACAACCTTTTAATCAATAGTCTTTCATCTCACAGCAAAATGGTATTGAGACAATATTAATTAATTAATTAATTAATTAATTAATGAGCACGCTTACAACCGTTGCTTGCTAGCTCATCACAGCTCCAGCATTTCTGAGTGCCAAAGTCTTTCAAATCAAGTGTAACCTGTCCGACGTCTGTACGTTGTATGTTCACGAACAGGCGAAGACTGAGGCTTGCAGCCAAGGCAGTCTGAAGACAAAAGGAAATGTCTGTCACAAGCTGTACGCTGGACGAGTAGCAAACTCGTCATTGCCTTTCCGTAGACGACTGCATGCTCTCCTGTTAGAATAACTTTCCCAGGCGCAGAAACAACAACACAATCTTCAAACATTGCCCGCAAGTAATTTGTCCCAATCCGTTCGCGGCCTCTACTAATAAGTCTGGGTATTCGAGGCTAAATATATTAATTTTAATAATTAACATACTGTTTTCAAAATTACACGCAAACTACAATGTTTCTATATGTAGGCCTGTATTCATTCTTCTATATCATTTTCTCCTTCTACATCTTCATCTGGAGCACACTGAAAGACATAAGCAGTTTTAATTTCAATACAGTTTTAATTTATAAAGCTTTCATTTTTAATTTATACACTTTATATTTATACAGTTTTAATTATACAGTTGAGTCTCCAATTACAGACACACCAAGTATTCAACAAATGAGACTGATCCATCGTAATTGTAGATCATATATTGCATGGAGAGAAAGCCTCTGGTGTCTACACGAACTGAGACTTTAGTTGCTAATGTAAGAGCTTTCAGGGATGGCTTTAGCATAGTAATGTTGAATCTTCAAACAAAGTCATTAGAATCAAAGGAAGTGAAAGATACTTAGCTTGGTAGTCTACCTGTTTGTTTGTGTCTGCTGACAATCAAACGTCTCCATCATTTCTGAATCACTCGGTATCTCAAACTATATACACAAGATATTATAGCTAGAGCACTTGCACTAGTACTGGCAATCATCAACTAACATGCATGCTTCCAGCATTTCCAAACGTAGAAAGACGAAAATATGGAGCATCCGGAGACATGAGAAGTTGCAGCACATCACTTGTCATGTCCAGCTCTGCAAACACTTCACGCATACCCTCAGCCTACACGAAACATGCTAAGTAAAAGAGAAGAGTAGTTGACCACTATAACATTAACACCTTCAAAATAGCTTTGTTGACAACATTGGCACTGCAAAAATCAAAATCGAGTGTTTCCTCTGGCTCTTGTGTTCTAATACTGCAATCAGTCAGTACACCATTTTCTTCCAGCCTGTGAAAGTAACTAATTTCTAGATTTTTGTGTAATTCTTATGCACACTTGGCAACATACAGAAGCACTAAAGGAGAGCCGTATCCATCATAACATATTTTTAGTGCTGTGTGTTGTGTGAGATCTTTGCTACCAAAGATGTTCAAGCATTCCTAAACCAACTCAGTAACACTCAATTATATACTCAATCACACTCCAAAGAAGTTGCCCATTCATTACATCCAAAGTTATCCACTAACAGTAACACGTCAATAAGTAAAAGGGATAGTCAAAGGTCATGGCCCCTGCGTAGCCACGCAAAACAATATATAAAAATTGTGGCATTTTATGGAAGCATTTCAGAGCTATGCTATCCCAATGTGAAAATCAAGATAAATATTAACTACCGGTGCCATCCCTACTTAGGGAGTGCTAGCGCACTCCCAAATTCTTCTGCCCCATGCAACCAGTATGACACACTTGGTCAGTGGTTGCCACATGCATATGCACTATATACATACAACAGCAGTTGTATTTTCAATACATAAAAAGAGATGCCTACAATAGCTCGACTATTGGATAACACATAATTTCACATGCACACTTCAGCTGAGCATGCCATGGTACCATAATTGCAAACAAGCAACATCATTTATAGATCTAACTTGTAGTAAAAACGTGTGCAAGAATTAATATATGATTATATATATATAAATCATTCTAGTATTATATATATCCTATACTATAATACGCAAACGCTCGGGAACGCCCACTTCCGTCTAGGGCAGGTAGTATACTATAATACACCAACCCACACTTCCGTCTGTCCACATGTCTGTCTGTCTGTAACGTGCCGATCAACACGACGCCAGTCTCGGATGCGCCCGCTGCAGTCGGAGTGAGCCGGCTCACGGGCCGCTTTTGCGTGCATGCGTGCGTCCGTGTGTCACAGAAGCTGCGTCTTCTTTGCAGAAGTGGCATACAACGATAGATTGCCACCGCCCAGATTGCCACCGCCCATAGGAGCGGGTAGTACTGGTATATATATATTCTTCTTCTATGCAAACTACCCCAAACTGCCCCAGACTACCCCAAACTACCCTACCCACCCAGTCCCTAAACATAACTACATTACAGTAACAGGAAAATCCCACAAGTCATCAAAGTCCAGGTTCAGTCTACTGTATAATAGCTTGGCATTATACTGCCACGGTCTCACTGACAACTGTTCCATAAATTTGAGTATGTCTGAGAGAAAGGTATGCTGTTCATTGATGAAGCTTTTGAGGCTATGGTCTTCAGCGTCTCTAGACTTGAGGGAGACCAGTGTCCTAAAGTTTCTACAATGAGCGGGTAGAAATGACCACCTGCTTGAGTAACCACCCTGTCATGCTTTTCGTCTTTCTCTATTTCACCAGCTTCTGCTGTGGCACCTGGTTTTATGGCTGCCTTGGAGACATAGGATGGTTGCATAGAATTCCTCACTGATACATCAAAGAATGTGGGACGGCCCTCCAGGAAATCTGGGTGAAACACATCACCAGGTCGATTATTGCTTTCCCCTCCGCACTTTTGTTCCCGTTTTGAATCTCTGTTATCAACAAGCAGTGCATGCCAGATAACCTCGCTGATTGCATTATGGCATTTTATGCGAAGAGGTCCATGCCCACAGCCAAGGACATATATATATATAATTAATTAATTAGTCTTTGTACCAAAGCCAGAGTTTCTGTCTTCATACCATCATCTATTCAAATACATAACACACTACACACACACACACACACACACACACACACACACACACACACACACACACACACACACACACACACACACACACACACACACACACACACACACACACACACACACACACACACAGATGTAGACTAAGTACTCTTGCAAATTAGGTAGTAGCATCACATCATTTACTACAGTAGTTTCTCACCAAGAGAACGTTCATGTTTATCTTGAAAGTAGCGGATTCCTCGTTGAATGAAAACTCTTGGAAAATGTCTGACTGCACAAAGGCATTGCCCTGGACACATTTAGCGTTTTCTACAGTTATTTTCAGTCCGTTGCTGCTCAAAAAACACGTTGCTGTCTAGAAAGTAGATTAGACAAACCCGTAATTTAAATTTAAAGCAAACAGCCATATTTGTTTACTTCTTTAAAATGGATAGCTTTAAGAATAGAAGAGAGTGTTCTCGCATTGTCTAGTTTAGCTACAAACATACATTGATGTAAATCCCGCGACTGACGAGTGAGCATGAGACTCGCAGACATGCCTAAATAAAGTCTGAAGTCCGAGGTCCCACTCTGCGCAGAGCCATATGGCTCTGCTCTGAGAGCCTCTGTGATTAGATAATAGCGTACCCAGGTCTTCGAAAGCGGACGACAAACAAGGTAGGTGCACATGCATGCTAAAAGTTAACTAAATTAGTGTAGTTTTTTAGTTAGGCTACTACATGTATAATCGAGTTAGTTTAGCCTCGGAGCCAGACCGCTTTTGCACGTGAGGAGAGGGGAAAGGGCGATCAAGAAGGCGGGGAGCTAATTGATTGAATCCAATTCAAATTTAGTGGTACAGTACACCGAGGACCGCGGGGCCGTACCGGACGTGCCTTTACCACTCTCTCAGGTGCAGTACCTACATTGGTACGGCGTGGTATTACGTTTGTGACAGCACACCGCAGTGATGAGCTCAACCGAAGAGCCTTGGATTGGTCCTCTTGACATTCTACTGGCTATAGCTCTCGTTTCGGTGTTTGTCTGGTACTTACGGCGCAGGAGACAACAAGCCAAAGACAGAGAAATGATAGACCTCCCTCCCATTAGAGTGCCAGAGACAGGGTCAGTTTCGGACGGATCGAATTAGTATAGATGTGAAGTGATTACTAACCACTTTCCACTTGCTCTCATAGTGCAAACAAAACGACTTTGACCGGAAAGCTTGTTGACAGGATGAAGTCTAGTGTAATTTTATGCAGTAGATGCCTAGCTATATCTAAATATAGACATCATCATCATCTAATATATTTACTTTCTACAGAATAAAAATTTGGTCGTTTTCTACGGATCACAGACGGGGACAGCTGAAGATTTTGCTGGCCGTTTGGGAAAAGAAGGACATCGGTTTGGGCTAAGAGGTTTGGTGGTAGACCTTGAAGAGTGTGACATGGTCTGACTGTTTGTACACAACTACTTTGTCTAAGAAATTAAAACTGACTGTCTTGGTTTGATTGTGAGATAGGAAGAACTACCTAAGTTGCCAGAGATTGAGAATTCTCTGGTTCTCTTTTGCATGGCTACATATGGAGAAGGTGACCCAACCGACAATGCTCAAGAGTTTTATGATTGGCTCAAGGACACAGACGAAGATTTAAGCGGCTTAAAATATGCTGTAATGATGACACACTGATTGTACATGATTAAACTTTAGTTTACTGTTTTGTTGTTTGAAGGTGTTTGGTCTGGGTAACAAGACATATGAACACTTCAATGCAATTGGACGTTTTGTGGATGCTCAATTGGAGAAGCTTGGAGCAGAGCGTGTATTTGAGAGAGGGGAAGGAGATGACGATGCAAAGTGAGATAGTTCTAACATTAGGAGATTTGTGTATTATATGATTTTGGATCAGTATTGAAGAGGACTTTGTCACTTGGAAAACTAACTTGTGGCTAGCAGTTTGTGAGAAGTTTGGACTAGAAGCTTCTGGTGAAGATGAAAGGTCTCAATTATAATAGGACAGACAGACGGATGGACAGACAAACGGACAGACAGACGCAGACAGACAGACAGATAACAGTTCAAATATATGTGATTGACAGACAGACAGACACAGACAGACAGACAGATAAAAGTTCAAATATATGTGATTGACAGACAGACAGACACAGACAGACAGACACAGACAGACAGACACAGACAGACAGACAGACAGGCAGACAGACAGACAGACAGACAGACAGACAATCAAGACAAGACAAGACATGTATTTCATGGTGATTATATATTGTGTATAACTTGGGTAGCCTTCGTGACTTTCGATTGGAAGTTTATGAGAATCTTGACAGAAGCAAGGTCTTTACAGGAGAAATGGGGAGATTGAAGTCTTACAACCATCAAAAGCCGTATATTTTTTAACATTACCAGACATTTCTATGGCAACTGTTTTGATTGTGTTTGCACAGTCCTTATGATGCTAAGAATCCTTACATGGCACCCTTGCTCGTGAATACAGAACTGCACAAAAGTGGTGATCGGTCATGCATGCACATTGAACTGGATATCTCTGGAACGAATATAAGGTATTTATGCAGATCTCAGTGTGCTGCATAATTACAAGCAACAGATGACATCATAAGAAGGGTTTGTAGCTGATCTAGCTGAAGTATCGGATGGCTACCATTTCTACACCTTTAAAGCTAAAATTAATAAATTAGAGATATAGGCAAATACCAGCGGACCAACTCGTTTCCAAGTCTTTTGTGTCAGTGCACCAGTTTGTTATGCATACGAGAAGGTCTTTTTTCTGTATTTGTTTATTTGTTGCAGAGGCACTGAGGCATGTGTATAATGGTTTGCATCTAAATGTCTTAGAAATCAGACTCTCTACAAATGTGGCCCAAAGATAAGCAGGCATTTGTATTGTGCTGCTGTGCAGTGGCTATCGAGGCATGAATGGGTTTCAGTAGTTCCATTAGGCAGATGACAGAGCGAGAATTCAAAACAAAAAGAGAAGAATTCTTGCATTTTGAAGAGATCACTTGTGCTGCTTAGGTGGCTGCAGACTTATGCCTGATTCGATACTAGATTTGGTACACACACATCAGAGCTGCATTTAGGTTAATTGGCAACAGTGTGGCTGAAGTCGCAATAGTATGCAATGAAAAATGATAGACATTGTAGTATAAGCTTTCAAATAACGTGTAGGCTATACATGTCTTTGTATTCGCGGTTACAAGTTATTTTTATACAGTATGGTTGCCATAGGTACAGTGCTGGAGATCATGTGGCCATCTACCCTACCAACAATGCTGCAATAGTACAGAAGCTTGCTGATTTACTTCAATTCGATTTGGATCAAGTGTTTAGTCTCATCAGTGTTGATGGTTAGCAATCAGTCCTACTCTGTGTGTAATAGACTTTCTGTCATTTGCTTGTTTGCTAGAACAAGCCACCAAGAAAAACCCATTTCCATGTCCATGTTCTTTTCGAACAGCTTTGTTACATTATGTCGATATCACTAGCCCTCCTCGAACTCACGTTTTAAAGGAAATTGCTAGGTATGCTTCTGACAAGAATGAGATTGATACTCTGCTTCAGATGGGATCTGGATCAGAAGAAGGAAAGGTGGGTAGAGGTGTGTGTATATACAATGCTCAATTTGCTCTGTAATGTTCTATTTTAGAGTGAGTACAATGAGTGGGTTATTAAGGATCATCGCAGTATTGTTGAAGTGCTGGAAAGCATGCCTTCTGTTCGTCCTCCGATTGATCATGTACTGGAACTGCTTCCTCGGTTACAAGCTCGTTACTTCTCAATATCTTCATCGCCAAAGGTCAGCACACAGAATGAGTCGACAACAAGCATGAAAAATGCCATGTAGACGACATTGCATTGTGATTTACATATGTACTATATATACATAGTGGTGTTCAGTTGTGTGTGTACAACTTTTCCAAACTACAGGTCGAAACTATGATATATTGGTTGGTCAGTAGTAGTACTGTATTATTGCAGATGTATCCAGAAACCATTCATGTAACTGCAGCGCTAGTGGACTACAAGACAAGGATTGGGCGGCGTGTTGAAGGCGTAGCAACATCATGGCTTGCCACAAAACGACCCAATGGTAAGAAATTTTTGTACAGGTAATTGATATTTGTAGGATGATTAATATTTGTAGACCACAGTCCACCCAAGGTGCCTATTTTTGTTCGCAAGTCAAACTTTCGTCCACCCATTAGAGCCATTAATCCGGTCATTATGATTGGCCCTGGCACAGGATTAGCTCCATTTCGTGGATTTATACAAGATCGAAGTGTTCTTGTGAAGAAAGGTTTATGACTCTTCTGTAGGACCAGACACCAATGATGAGATATTTTTGTGTAGGTCAAAAGATAGGAGACACATTGCTGTTTTTTGGATGCCGAAGAAAATCAGAGGACTATCTGTATGAAGAAGAACTCAACAGTTATCTGGAGGAGGGAACATTGAAAGATCTGCAAGTAGCTTTCTCAAGAGACCAGGTACTCCACAACTTGGTCAATATAGCTGTTAGTCTATTCAGGCTGAATTGGATGAGCAAGTGGGTAGTATTGCAGGGGGATAATGTTATCTTGGCTGGGGTACAGAGGTTTAATATCTAAGGAGGCTACATGGTTGTTGTGTTATAGTTATGTGCATTAAAAATCAGTTTGTTTCTGTAGGATCACAAAATCTATGTAACTCACTTGCTTCAAAATTGCAAGGAGACGGTCTGGAAGCTTGTAAGTGATGGTGGACACATCTGTGTTAGTGGGTGAGTACAACATGCTGGCTACTCGATGACTAAAATCCAAAGTAAATTTGATGTTTCTGTTTTTAGTGATGCCAAGTCTATGGCACGGGATGTGCATAATGCGCTAGTTAAAATTTGTCAGAATTGTGGAAAAATGACTGAAGCAGAGGCAGAAACATACATCAAGACACTGTCTACCAAAGGACGGTACTCAGTAGATGTGTGGTCCTAATGGTAGCAGACTGGTAGGCTGAATTGGTAGGAGATTAATTGTGTAGTCTAAGTTTCCTATCCAGAAATACAACTATGCTCAGTTAGTATGCATTTTGTGTGTCAGCATTTACTGCAGTGTCCATATGGTTTACTTACATGCATTGCTGCATGTACTTACTGTGCATGTAGACTTCCAGTCAGGGTGGAAGTCAGATTAGTTAATCACTGCTCTCTGTGTGATATGCTATTTGAGACAACACGACAAGTGTCAATTTGCAGAGGCAAGCAATATCTGAAAATGAATGAAACCATTTAAAGTCAAATTTCTAAGAGTGATCCGCAACTGTAAAGTACACAAACTGTAAATAATGATGACTATATCGTAGAATCATTTCAAAAATATTTTTTGTTCTGTACCACGGCTAAAAAGGATCAGAAACTTGTATACTACACGAGACTACGCTATAGTCTCTATCTAGCGTAGTCTCTATCTTTAATTAATTAATACGGCTCTGCACAAGAGGTACGTTGGAATGACACCAAACGATTCCAAAACTTTTCATTAGAAAAGGAAGGTATCAAAGTGTTGAATATAAAAGAAAAAATAAAAAGTTTTAACTGGAGGTGTCGGGGATTGAACCCGAGGCCTTCCGCACCTTCGGCGCCAGTTGCAAAGCGGACGCTCTACCACTGAGCTACACCCCCGTCTGATGATAGCCTACTTCTAAATGCGAAGTATAAATCACCAACAATTTCTCGGCAGCACTGTTTGTTTGTCACAGTTTCTGTACAGTGTGTTTGTGACGAAAGTCTCACAGCTTATAATGAAATTGTTGCTTGTTACATAACACCTAACCTTCTTACAAGATTGACTTGCAATTAAATCAAAACTTTGCAAGTTACTAAATTCTGTTACTAACTAAAAACAAACTAGCGTACTATACTGTCACCAAGTTGGTCATTACACGCAGCACTGTGTTTAGTCTATGTAACTCAGAGTTTCAATGCACTGAAGAGTTGTCCTCAAAGAGTTTGGAAAGTCTGTCACCATCATCACTTGTTTGAGATGAGCTCTAAATGTTTGAACCTTTTCTGGTATACTTTTCATAAGATCAACTCTTTTGATTGATGCATTGCAAATAAATTTGCTCTCAAAGTAAGCCCTGAGCTCATGAGCCAGCAACAAACAATAGACTCTACAGCTTTCTAGTGAAACGGCAACTCCACCCAAGATTTCATTGTAAGCAGACTGTGAGGGTGCAACAACAGCTTCACCTGTATGTGCAACGTTTGTGATGGTTAGAGCTGCTTTCATTTCATCACTGACAGCCATGTCAACTAATCTTCGGCCATCTCTTTGTTTGAAGTCAAGAATTCTCTTGCCTAGATAAAATATATGTCACCAAGATGTTCAAAATACGTAGTGTTAAGAGCATGTCTACCGCCTGCTTTCACCAGCAGTTTCACAATTTCTGTGTGTCCATTGTTTATTGCATCGTGTATAGGAGTAGTGCCATCCGGAGCAGAAGTAAGAATCCACACAGTGCTAGTGCGTTCGTCTGCGGGAGCCTACTCATACTACAAATTAATGCCTGAACACAGAACATTGTTGCCAACATTCATTATTCACATAATATGGACAGTCCTGATGCAGAAAATGAAGCTGTAAAGAATCAATGTTTGACAAACAGTTTCTCACCTTATCTATCTATCTATTTATTATTTATTTACTATATTTTATTTATTTATTTAACTAAAACTAAAGCCTGCTTACACGAGGCCCACATTCTGGCCCACTAGAATGTGGCCCGGGCTCAACCCAGGCCCAGGTAATCCCCAGCCAGGCCCTGTTTTGCTTTTACACATGCACATGACACCATTTTCATCCTCAAATAATAAGTCATAGGTGCGTGAGGTCTAAGGTGCTAATGAATCACAATTGTGTGCATGCTACTCAATGATGGGCGAATCTAAATTTGTGTCTTGAACCCAACACAACATTTGAAAGTGAGCTGTGCCCACGATCCCAAGACCCAGCTTGGCCCAAATAATTGTCATGTAAACTCGGGCACAGTTTTGTTCGGGGTCCTATAGCATCGATACCGCGGCTTTATATTTGTCAAAAAAACAAAAACAAAAATGCAGCCACTTTGAAACTCCAAGTGTCTGGTTTGGCTTATCAGTAATTGTTTGTACACCATCACAAGAAACAATAACTTTTTGCTGTTTTATGGTAAGGACTATTTGCAATACAACATCTGCCTAATTTATCAACAATCAAATTTCAATGTAACTGTTTCTTGCTCAACAAAATTCCTACAAAGTGACAGACTTCACTGCCACCATGCCGCTGCATCAAATGTACAAAAACAAATGTGGAAATAACAATGCTGGCCTAACACACATAAAAGCATTTTATGGTAAATGTAAACTTCATATCACAAACAACAACAAAAATTCATGTGTTGTTTTTACCTCCAAAGTAACTCCCTGTTTCATCAACTCTTTTACACATTGTGTATGTCCATGAAAGCATGCTTCATGTAGAGGAGTCCAGCCAGCGTGATCACAAGTATTTGGATCCGCTCCCATTTCCAGGAACATAGCCACAGCTTGAGCATCACCACGGATGCATGCACACTGAAGTGGAGTTTCACCTAATCAAATTATTTGTAGTTCAAGTAAGAATAAACAAAGCAAAACAATAAGAAAAACATCATTGTTGTTTAACTACTACATTGGCTGGTTTATCTATTCATGTGAATGTCTGTCTGTCAGTTTCTCAGTCAATAAAATATCAAAAATACAAATAATATACTTGCTCAAGCAATCCCCTGAAGTCAAGTAAGCAGCTTAGCCTCATCCCTAACTATGACCGAAAGTCTATTAGTTGCACATTTTCGCTAATTAGTAGTTGTCTGAAAAATTTCATGACAAACTTCATGGCTATAGAAATAATCTATTTCAACTGTCTGGTACATGTAGACAACATGTTGATAATTACGTTACTGACAATATGCAGCTGTTTTAGCATTGATCCACATTGATTAGTGAATTGTGTTTGCCAAGTTCTTGAGTACGTTGCCATTCCATACTTCACAAGATACATGCTGGCAAACAACTGGAGAAAGGCTTACTCAAACAACAACAAATAACCTTATCAACACAGCCACAAAACATCTGATCTGATTACAAAATTTTGCTGAACTGTTGACAACCATAAACGTCAGACTGCTGGTATTTAGATCTTTCTCCCAACTACTGTTTTGCCCCTAACTCTGTCTGTCTGCCTGTCAGCCTATCAATTGCTTTGGTCTTTGTGGTGATATTTGCTGGCAAATAAAATACTGATTGACACACAATTGATGCATTTGTCAATACATTTGCCTCATCATCACCCCAAACAATCACAACCTATAAACCTTTCTTATTTTTCTTGTTCACTGTATTCTTTCTGGAGATTTCCTTAGAAACCAAGTTGTTCTCACATTGTCCTCTCTTTGGGCTGTTAATGACATTGCTATACAAGAAGCACAATACTAAGGCATTACTATAGACATCAGATTTTACTCACACTCCAATTTCTCCTAAGGCCGCTCTCTTCTTCGTTTTAGTATCATTTGGCTGTTGAGAAACACGTGGCACAGATTTGTTTGATGACCAGGATGGAATCAAGAACATGTGATCAGTCAGCTATACAAACACAACTATTTATCAATCAAGCACGAAAGCATTCATTGATATGATGTCAAATACTATAGTTTGCTTATTTTACTATTACAAATGAAACTGAGACATAGTAAAACTAAAAGCCATCTACAAGGGAATCACACAACCATGATGTGCAAATCGTAAAGTGTACTAATAGCAGCTATTCTGAATTGAATGACCGAGTGCTCATTTTCAAACTTGTCCACAATTTTGGCAAGATTGTAATATTCTAAAAATTTCATATTGACATTCCAGGCCTTGTGACCGTGGAGTAGATAAAGATGAAAGTAGCTTGGACATTACTCAACAATTGTAGAGGTTTGTAGTAGCCATCATGTACTCTAAATTGCAATTTATCAAATATATGACAGACAGACAGACAGATCTCGCAGTTCAGTCAATGAGAAGGGCAACCAAATGCTCCAGAATTCTTGGACTATTGGAGGAAGAGATTTGCCATCCACCTCAAAATGTAACAGCAAAACCCTTACAAAGAAGTTCTCATCTCTCCTCAACGAATACAGCTGCAGGTAGACTTCAGCTGACAGTGGACAGTCATAAACATTTAGAGACCAGGACCATAGGTCCCTTTCGTCTAGTCATAATGTGTATGTGTATTTAGTGCGTATATAGTGTGCATTGTAGTGTTAACCAGTTTTCATGTATGTACTAGATGTAACGGACAAGTAGATTAGCTACTGCTTTGGTGCTATAGTTCATTTATGAAAACATATGTAAAACAGAGAGACAGACAGACAGAAAGACAGGCAGATATAGCTGTGGTGCCTTTTACTGATATTCACTGTGTGGTAGTATTGATGTTGAAAATAAAAGACAGACAGACAGACAGACAGACAGACAGACAGACAGAAAGATTGTTATATTTGAACTCTTACTCTACCAATAACAATCGCTAACTTTACGTATGCATAACAATAACAGTCAATGAACAAAATACAGACAGACAGACAGACAGACAGACAGGTTTTTGGAGGAAAAAATTCTCAATAATATTACAACGATGTAACACTAAAGTCATCCTCCACAAGCTGACACGTGTCTTCCCTGGAGAAGTAAATGAGAACATACACAATAGAGACTATCAAAGTAGCTTGCATTAAACTAAAGCTGAACTCAGTAGATTGCTTGTATTTAGTGTTAGAAATGTAACGTAGAGTTTGTGTTTCAATAAATGAAACAGAAAGACAGACAGACAGACTAACAGACGGACACCTCTGAAAATATACAATCTCAGTGTGCTGTGCTATGCGGGTTGCAATAACAGCTAATACCTGTTCTCACAATGAATACAACAATTCAAGAACATATTAAACACACTCTTCCCGGACTGAAACAGCTGGTGCTCAAACTTCTAATGTTCAGTGAAACACAGTAGACACAAAAAAACTTTGGTCATGAGATACATAAAGTTATGACCAAACAGCATAAACCTACATAGTATTTAGATTGCATTAAAGATCCCTCTTTTCCAATTAAATCTTATCACAACCAAATTAGTGACTTCAATAACAAAGTTGTCTAATTTATTATTTACCATTATTATACCATTTTCTCCAAGTCTGTTCTCTTTTCATCCCTTTCTACTATGGTTGTGAATTTGTCCAGGATGGTTTGACATACTTTGAACACAAGCCATGCTGGCTGCAAACTCTCCAGAATGAGTCTCAGTGCAGAGTGAGAAAGCCGACATGAACAAGAAGAGATAACAACAGTAAGTTCGGCAACAATAGAATCTGAGCAAGGTGTTGCACCACTTGAGTTAGATTTTATGTCACTGAGATAGCAGTAGTGGCTGATGTGGGCAATGAGTTGACACAACATGCAGAGAGTCATGCTGTGATGGACACTGCTGTCTGCTGCAACAGCGGCATCAACCATGATGTTAAGAATCTCTCTAATTCGACAATTAGTTCCATTGCCATGACAACCAGACCATACTAACTGACACAAGATAGTATTCTTCAGCTGACCACTTTGCCTAGTAACCACATCATTTTATAAACAATGAACAGAAACGAAGCCGAGGACAAACGCCTGCACCTGAGCTTACATTGAATGCATTTATTGAGATTACGTGAATTTATAAAGTGGGAAATCAATGTAATGCGTACCAACAACCCACACCTTTACTGCCTAGTCACAGATCCAGTAGCATGCATAGAACATGACCACCGGGTGACTCTATCAGTGGAATGCCAGAAATGCAGAAAATTGGATATACTGCCTCAATGCACATTCACAATGCATGAAAGTGCTTTTAAGGCGGCACTGATTTGACTGTACGAAGTCCATCATTGAACACAAAGCATTTTTATAAGAATATCAGTATCACCAGATACCTCAACCCATTCTGTGTACACAAGCACAACACTTTGGTCCATGGCCACTTATTTAATTAACAGAAAAAAACCTGATTATTTTGCGGGTAGCCCCATATCTGAGGGCTGGTCCCCTATCCCTGGTAACATGCTGGATGGCAGATGAAAACTGTACACCAGATAGACTTGCACTGCCTCACTGCTATTGACCACCTGCATCTATCTGCTAATCATTTCATACCAACACTTAAAGATCGCTGGTTTACCTTTCAGTTTGAATAGAGTCTTGAGAAAGTACAAAGAAAAGAAACTCAAACACTGTTGTAGCTCCCAAGACAGTTCCTCTATCAATCAGTCGATCTGTACAATGCAGTATATCATTTCTAAGAATGTATTACCTTAACAGACTGTTGTCTGCAGATAACAATGACCTACACACACAGCAACAATTTCAAGTTCAATGTAGCTTACTTATACAATAGTGTAAATTAACATAGAATACATAAAATTGTAAATAAATAAGGCAAGAGTTTGTAGGACATTTGAAAATCAGACTTCTGCTGTGTGAAGCTAATAGCATTAGCATTACGATATCCATACCAGTACTAATCATCTAACGGTAACAAACCTTTGTCAGGTCTTGTCTCTTCAACGCACATGCATTGCAAACAAGACGAAAGATTTCGCACAAGAACAGCCATGCATGGTAATGTGATCACTCTAAGCTACTTGTAGCATCATAGAATAGAACGAGCAACTAGTTGAGCATCAACTTACAATACCTACATGATAAACACTAACCTCACTAAGTCACATAGTACATTCCATCCATCACTGGTCATAACGTCTTTGTTTACACGAGATGGCTGTGACACCAAACACTCCATATAAATTTGCCTGTTCCATTGCTTTGCCCAGGGTGGGCTACTCCAAAGAATCTTCCTCAGCAAGGCATACATTTTGTTGGCAAATTCAACACAAGTAGCACTCTATACACCAACAAGACCATCAAACAAAAGTCACAATATGTATGGATCATGCTATATAGTATAAGGACTAGGTCTAAGAGACAAAGAAATATAAAATTTGAGAAAGCATTCATTGTGTAACTGTTAGCAAAACGTACTTTTATATGTTATGTTACAAGACAAAATCGACATCCTATTGCCAATATTGACACCACTAGAAATCCCACATTAGTTCTCATATCCACGCTCCCATATCTATAAAGATTATAAATTGCTTTGTGTTCATTTCAATATAATGTGATTACATTCGCCAGCAATCATGTGAATAGAATATACTTCAATACCCAAAATCATGCATGTAACAGCAACACATCAACTCTCTTTTCACATTTCTAAAGCCCCGTATATAGCCCACGTATACACCAGATGTTGTAATCAGCTAATTTTTTAGTGGCCACAAGCATCACAAGCAACCTGTCATCATCACCTGTGTCCACTCAAAATAACTTCAAAAATGTTGCTTTACTCACCAATAAGACATCGAATAGCAATGTGTGAAGAATATCAGCAGTTGGTAAGCAATACGAACAAAGAAATAAACCATCAGTCAAAGATGCTGTTTGCCCTTCCTCAATCAAATTACGAACAATTTTCCAAACTCTTGCATTTGGCTAAACAATGTACTCAACACAAGAAACAAACATAACAAACATACTAGATTCACTTACTGTGGACTCAGCACTGCAATCTATTGAGGGGTGCACTGGAATCACTGCCATTTGGATAACATCATCAACTATGTCGTCTTGTTGGGAAAGTTCTAGCACTGCATTACTCCTCTCTTGGTAAGCACAATTTGTAGACAATACAGTATCAGGTAAATCCTAAAATTAGAAAATATCATTTAATATGCAAATGCTGTCATGCTAATTAAACAAATTACGTATCTTACAAAAGCACACAATCCACTGACTAACTAATGTAGAGTATTAGAGATAATTTAGAATAGATGTATATATCTAAAATGTTACTAACATACAATAGTCTAACAAGGATCTAACGAGAGTCTATCTAAAAGTAGTCTAGAGTTGTACATACATAAACAAACAGAAAGTACAGGACGTTGCGTTCATAAAAACTGCAAAATGATTGACTAATGTTGCTTATTAATATTGTTCTTCAACGTAAACTCCTCTAGCTACTCTTCTACCAATGTCCTTCAAAATCTTCAAGCTGTGTGGTGAATCATGCATTGACTTCCAGGTTCTTTAAATTAAAGTTGTTAGAGAGCAGCTCCACAAGCTTCAACAAATAAAACCTAACTTTATAACTAACTCATAGACAATCACACAATCCATTCATTATTGTCAATTGAGTTACTGCACTTCTTCCAGACCTCCAACTGGCAATAGATCTTATTTTTGAATCATGTACAGTAGTACTACCTTTGTAATGATGTGTCTTCTATTTATACAATAAATTGTCGAAAAACCAAATTACTGTATCATGCCTTTGCCACACACACACACACACACACACACACACACACACACACACACACACACACACACACACACACACACACACACACACACACACACACACACACACACACACAGGGTTCATTGCTTCTTTCAATAAGAGTAAATGTGACAAAACAACAAACATTCCTGCAAATTTAAAAACTGTAATATATTTATAGAAAGTTTTAAGTAAACGTAATGTGTTTGTTCTCACTTGTAAGATGTAATCTTGGATCTTAGTGACCGGTAGTGTCTGGATGTCATCTGTCTGTCGACTTCCATCCACAACTTCTTTATTTTCATCAACAAACACGTGAGTGAATACAAAATCCTTCTGGTGTTCATACACTAAGCCGCCTCCAGCTTCCACCAACCTAACGTAACAGCCACCATATACCACAAACTGACCAAAACAACATAATATTTAATTAAATGCATTATAGTAAACTAATTTACTTCATTTTAATTAATATCAACTAAATTAATATATGTAATCACTTACTTCTACGTAAAGTATGGTAAAATGGTGCTGAATCTCTCTATTAGTTTGGCACTCCCTTTACCAAATATAGCAGCGACCTACGAAGATGGCTGAGAACCTATGACCCCAGACTTTATGGTCGTGTTTCTTAAACCCAAAATACAACACGCAAAACACATAACACACCATGCATAAAACAAAAAAGACAGAGAACGACACGTAAATTGTGGAGAGAAAAGATTCAAGTATATGTTGTTTGTAATGTTAGAATTTGATGAATGCAGCACAAAAATTTGTAGAAAAGACAGCATTATGCAAACAGTTGGTTTCAACAGCATCTGGGACATTTTAGCCTGTACTTTGGAAAAGTTTTGAAATTATAAACTTAAATATTGATAAGATTATTGACAGGTTTTATAGAAAGTGTCCCAAACACACACACACACACACACACACACACACACACACACACACACACACACACCTGTCCTGTTCCATAGCTACCGTAAAAACAATCATGACAACCTCTGTTAAAAAGGTCTCCACTTTGCTCTATGTGCATTCTAGGTACTTGGGAGGTATGCAAATCCTCCACAAGTGAATGTACACAGAGTGAACTGAGTGAATTGGACAACGTCCTGTACACAAGAACATGCTTGTCCGTGAACTGAAACTCCGTTGTTATATATTAGAAATAATGACAATTTGGTTTGGAGAGTAAAACCAGAGCAAGGCAAACAGCCACAGAATCTATAAGACCCTGGGTATTGCCATGTCACACACACACACACACACACACACACACACACACACACACACACACACACACACACACACACACACACACACACACACACACACACACACACACACCTCTGAACATTATAACCTCACTCTGCTGTGCTACCTGGGTAGTAATACCCGCTTCTGCTGCGTGTGTCAAAAACGATAATTTTCTCATCACAGTTTTCGGGTTTTTATTTAATTAAGTACTCTAAATTCGATTACTGTTTTAAAATTACAAACCGTTTGTACGCCTCTCTCTTCCTCAGCTCTTTCACAGCTAGAAAAACCTTGAATCCAACAAATGGCCTTCGTTCTGATAGTCGCCACCTTTTTGGTGCTGATTGCAAGCATTCCTTGATAAGCATTCCTTTTCTGGATACTTTCTGTGGGCTCCATTCGTATTCCTCCTCATTTAACCAGTGCCTAGCTGTCACACTGTCATTGATAAAGTCCTGTGCTAAAATCCATTTCCCGGCTGCACAGCCACACAAGAACTTTTCAGACACGTTAGGAACTGCACAGACTACGTGCGTACAAGATGACATGAACAGCTGTATAGAAACAAAATCAAAACAGCTATAGTAGGTAAAGCACCACTAGCCAAATGACAAAAATCATGATGCAAGTGTAAAGTGTACAAAAGATGGTAACGATATATGCACTTAAAACATACACACACACACACACACACACACACACACACACACGCACGCACACACACACACACACACACACACACACACACGCACGCACGCACGCACGCGCGCGCGCGGTGACACTGTAGCAGCCTATCTACACAGTACTTATCATCTCTAGAGTATGAGCATGTTCCGCAGCTTCAAGTACAGTACTGTACAATAAAAACAATTACGCACGCGTCTAGACCACGAAGACGACGACTAGAGCTACCGTACATTCTCACCGGAGAGTCGATGTATTTTCCACCCAAATTTCTAATTGCTTCACCAAGAGCTTTACGATCATTTTCCGTAAATCCTGAAAGTTGCACAGTAGGCCTACAGAGCACTCTTACTCGAGATCGACGAGAAATCATCATTCAAATCAACAACAACTTGGCGCCGAACACATGTTAGTTAATATCAAGTTAATATTATTAGCTAGGTTTACAGGAATGACATTCAGATTGCTTGTACAACAGTTTCGGTGAACAGATTTTTGTGTTGCTGTAACGTGAACTCTATAGCGTTTATTTAATATTTTGTATTCAATTAGGAATTTGACATTACGACGAGTAGATAGTGACACTGTTCTGTACGAACACAGCAAGGACCGTTTCTTTAGGATAGTAGGATGGTTGTCTCTCACTCCAATTGTTTTCGGTATGTATCCTGCCAATTTTGTGTTTCATCAACTCTGGAAGAGAGACAACCAAACTCCAGTAGCACTAAAGGTATAGCAACAAATAAATTAATTGCAATTTCTAATAATGATCAAAAATTTGTATTGAGATTCTAGTGATGGCTTGTTTTTTATTTTAGTTGCAAGTAGGACTTGCTTGTGTTTCCTCGGCCTGTGCCGTATCTCTCAGTGCTGTCGGTCTGCTATTTGTTTACAGGTAGAGGTTGAATGTAATATATTTGATATAGTCAGCTTTCTTACTGTACACTGTACAGTGTAGCCTTATGTATTATTAATTAATGATCTGTGCCTGTGTGTTTGATATTGTATATTGTTATAATATATGAAAAGGTAACTGGTTGTTGTAGTGAACACACTGGTAAGCACGCACACATGCACACGTTTTAGAGAGCTTTAGTTGTTCTGTTAGTGGGGTCTTGTGATCTGGCAATAAAAATTGGATGTTTTGAATGAGTTACGTATTGCTATCCTCTGCTCATACTATTAGGGTATACACTAAAATCTAGAAGAGCACTGATAATTTGATGACTATCTAGTTGCCGAGTCGGTGGACACTGTTGGGTAGATATTCTGAAACCCATTTAACTTTAATCTAGTATATTTAGACCATTGGCAAATAATTCTAGAATTATTGTAAGACCTGGTATGCAGCTGTATCACTAGGTAGGGTTGTAACATCTAGATCAATTTGTTGGCAAAACGCTTGTTCTTATTTACAGTTTATTTAATTAGAAATGTTCGAATGTTGGAGGCTCTAAAGGGAGGAACTCATATTCGAATCACCACATATTCAATATGGCGTCGTAAGCGATCATTTGTGACCGCGCTGAATGATGTTGTTGCTACTGGAAGTAAGTTGATTCGACAGCCAGACTTGAGTTCCAGATACACAGTGCTTGTTTGAATGCATGTCTTTGCAGGCAGCAGTTCTACTGTACATATTCCGGGACAAGTGTCACTTAAAGTGAAAGGAAAACTTTTTCGATTTCTAGTGGATGGTCAGGGACAGGTACACAACAGAAAATTGATGAATGCAATAATCGCAGCTCGCAGACAGTGGTGACATGTATAGTTCTTGTCTAGACTAGAGACATAATATTGTTTTTATCCTCTAATACTGTACACTGTATAATGTATGAGTGCACATTGCATCAAAAAGGGCTAACCTGTGTTTGGGATTGCGAGGCTGATTGCTGTAGTCGTTCCCGGATGTCTAACATGATTCGAGCTATCTTGCATATTCTCGTTATCTTTGCGTCTTTCAACACTGTTTTCAATGCGCGTGGATACGACGGTAAGTTAGCGCGACTCTTACAATGCATACCGGTATGTCTAGACTATTCACCACTGTCATGACAGCTGGGCGTGGTCATTTCTTGCAGAGTCTGAGGATAAATCTGATGAGTACATAGAACAAGATAGTCACTTAGGCGTACCAGGTATTCTCTGCAATGCATTCAACGCGTGGCAATTTAAAATTAATGACGCTTCTAAATTGCATGCAGATGTCATTTTTGTTGGTGTGCATGGAGATTACAAACTGCACATCAATGGCGAGCTGCAGAAACAAGAGCCAAAACCGGGAAGCACAGTCGTCTATATGGTTCCCTACAAGCAATCCCATTTGATAGCTGTTGAGCTAAAAATGTCAATGAGAGGCCAAAGTCAAGAGATCTACCAAGAGGCCGGACTCATTGCTTCAATTGAAACAGTCATTCCAAGTGTTGTATCGGTTAGTAATTCTAGATGGAGATGCACCAACAAAAGACTAAATCTAATTGATAGCTTTGGGAAAGAATGGATTGACAATGACTTCATTGACTCTGCATGGTCACCAGCTGAAGAGTTAGCAGCCAATGGGGAAATGCCATTTGGTGTTGCAGTGGATGTGACCAGCCAAGCGAAATGGATATGGGCCGATGTACCAGCAAGCAAGGTCTACTGCAGAGGATGGTTGTCAGCAGCTCCTGACACACTGCATATTGCTGCACACGGTCAAATCAAAGTTTATGCTGATAACATGTTGTTAGGATTTGGCAATAAAAGTGGAGAGAAATACACCTTTGTGATGCCCTCTGCTCCTCTCCATTTAGTTGCTATAGAAGTCAAAGGAGACAAGAAGATGCAGCGCCGTGGTGTGCTGGCATCCCTACAGATGCCTGCCCATCCAAATGGTGTATCAGGAGATCTCTGGAAATGTATAACTGCCAAGAACGTTCGTAACAATGGAAAACAACAAGTTCATGATTGGTCCAGTGTAGTGTATGATGATAGTGAGTGGCCAGCAGTAAAAGTTGTTGGAAAACATGGAGACCCACCGTGGGGTTTCAAACTGGAAGTAAGTCGACATTCCAGCTGGGTATGGACAAAAGACAACTCTGATAAGATTTATTGCAGAGCCAGAATGACATCTGAATGTAAGATAGACAGGTTGAGGTTTGTTTATGTGCGTATAACGTATAACTATCCACACAGTTGGAAGTGATAAGGCTGAGTCGGATGGAGAGGAAGATAGACAGGAAGAGAGAAGGCAGCCTTTACCAAAGGGACAAGAAAAAAGTCGACCTCTACTTCCAATGAATAAGAGGCCACCAGGTATGTAGCCTACTTCACAAACTAAAACGACTAGATAACTTCGGTTTCATAGTAGAAACAATTGTCACAATTGATGCATCAGAACTAACCATTCAGAACTTTTTTCAGAAGTTTGTTGCCACCAGCACTCCAGTAGTTATCAAAGTAAAACGTCCATATCTGCTTGGAATATCAGTTGTAAATTGTTTTTTTGTAGAATGGAATGAAAGACTGGCCTGCTCTCCGCAAATGGACAGACAAATACTTGACATCAGTGGTTGGTGATCATCCGAGCACAATCACATACTCTAATTCCACGGTTTTCCATTTCTATGGTCAAAAGAGAGAATTTAAAGAAAAAACTATAGGAGACTTTCTTAAGGTAGGATCCTAGGACATGGTAGTCTAAAAGGAATTAATTACTTGCATTACATGAAACTATGTTTAGGAATTCAGTGCTACCAACAGACAAGGAAATCTGTACATGGCTCAGCAGCCAATCATGAAGGAGCTCCCAGAACTAGAATCAGATATACGTCGCCCAAAGTTTTCTGATATCTTGGTTGGTAGACATGCCTCTGATCATGATGATACAAGTAACCTGTGGTTTGTTTAAAAGAAATTGCAAGATGTTTATCTGTGGATGGGTGCTGGAGATCAAGTAACTCCTGCTCATTTTGATAATTCAGAGAATATACTGTGCATGGTTGCTGGACGCAAAAAATTGCGGCTCTACCATCCATCAATGAGTCCATTTCTTTATGCTGAAGTGCAGAACAGGTATCAGCTCTGCTGCTTTTATATTACAAACAAAACAGAAACAAAGCTAAACACAAACAGCAGCAAGGCTGCATATATTCAACACAAGACATACAGTACGAGAAACAGATATACAGACAGAAAGATGGATAGTTGGAAGGCAGACGGACAGACAGACCTACATACACAATTACTGACAAGCAGACAGGCCAGCAGACTGGCAGATAGGAAGAGGTTGAGACAAACAGGCTGGACATAAGAAACAATTATCAGCAGACACATGATCAGCATCTTGTGGAAGGTACACAGCTATAACAAGTGCTGTTTTCAATCTAACCCATGTCGACTACAATAAATTTCCTGACTTTCAACATGCGAAGCATGTCTTTGTAGAGATCAAGAAAGGAGACATGCTTTTCCTTCCTGCTTACTGGTGGCATGAGGTCACTTCATATGACCGCAACATTGCAATCAACTGGTGGTTTGACGCACACAGTGACACAATGAATCAATTCTTTGAGCACTGGGTCGCAAAACTCCCACAAACAAAGTGGGGAAAACAAGATGAAGACTTCCGACGGTATGAAATAGAGCTTGCCAAGGAAGAGGGTCAAGAAATACCAGGACAAGAATCATGGAGAGATGAACTATAGTGTAGCATTTATACAAACCAGTTATATGTATTTTGCTGTACACTTCTACCCAAACCTGTAAAATTACAGTAAAACAGTGTTGGTAACTTGTACTGTATTATTCATCACCAACGACACCTTCATCATCATTTACATTCTATGGGAAAAACTTTGGTGACATAAAATACATTGTGATCATAATGAGACCAGTTGCTTACTGTGTCTGTGTTTCTCACATCCATGTCTTCACCATATTGAATGGATAAATCTATCCGGAGTAACAAATCAGAAATAGACTCCTCGCTTGTACTGTCAAGGGGTACAAAGTGCACAAGACTGTAGTCATCCAGCTGAAAAACAACAAAATGAGTTCATTAGTACATCATGTAGCATTGTTAAATTTCTATCTAATTTCCATTGATCCAAACTCGCGTTTGCCTCACTGAAATGGCGGGTAGTGGCAGTGGCCATTTTTACTCAATTAACAAAGACATTGACTAAGACAAACATGTTTATATAGAATCACTCTTGGTTTGTCGATAACACAAAAGCTCTGACGCTTATGAACCTGTTAGCTTATCCCACAAAGAATAGGCACAGTACATAATTCTAAAGTGCACATATAAGATTGCTTGAATTTATTTGAATTTAGCACAAGTAATAACTCTTCATTTGCTAAACAGTACAGAAGCTTGTAAACAGAGTCACAAAACAGTATTCATTTATACTGGCACAATGTACTTACAAGAGATGCCACAGCTCGATTGAGACTGGCATACTTTGATCCCATGGTACTCCCTAATTCATCCATCAGAGATACTGTATCGAGTTCCAAGTAGCTAAACACACACGACCTAATCTATCAATCTGATGTCCCAATTAACAAACAATATGTGCTCTGTTTACCTCTCTACCCTCTGACGGTCTCTTCTATTCAGTAGATCCATTTTAGACATAACATTAATGTGAGGAAGTTCTAATTGTACCATGGCGGCAGTAGCGGTTATAGCACCAGAAAACAGTTTGGCAACATCAACTAGAAACTGTGAATCAACAAGAAATACTCCACATATCCGGAAGTCCCACTGTGCTAGAGAATCAACAACTTGTCGCATTACAGGAACATGTGTATAGAGCTCAATCTGCCCTGAACATTGAGACACGGTAATATCAGTACGTAAATCCATATGAACTAAGTGTACTTGCTCACACACCAGGGCAGTCAAAAAGGTAATAATCATCGTCACCCTCTCCTAGTTGTTCTTGAAGCCAGTCTAAATGCTGAACAAGATACCTGACATAAAATCAATTATTGAAATCCAGATACTAAATACAGTGTTCACACAAACGCATGCACCAACAAATACACACCATGAAGTGCCCATATATTCCAAGTGTTACCAATGCAAGACAAGCTAACCCTACTCTAGATGCTGCTATGTAGTATACTTGTATCAAATAAATAAACACAAACAAACTCAAATGTAAGAATTCTGTTCGATCAATGAGTTGTGCAACCAAAATTCAACATCTCTCCTGTGTGTGAAAAACGTACTCCATGCAGAATATGAGTCCTCCATTAGGGCCGAGTTTTAGGTCGTCAGCCTCCATGACATCATCCAAGTGTACCAAATCTCGAATGTCTAAACAGTGCCAACGACATCATAAGAGTATGTCTTTACTGTCAACGGAATCAATGTGGTTTAATTAATTAAGCAAACTATTGGAACTAGAAAGTGGTGAATTAATGTGGTAATTAAGTAGTTTAATTAAAGGACCAAATATTTAAGTCATCAGCCTCCATGACATCATCCAAGTGCACCAATTTTCAACTAAACAGTGTCAATAAGATTATAATAGTATGTCTCTAATGTCAACTGAATCAATGTGGTTTAATTAATTAAACAAACTGTTGCAACTACAAAGTAGTGTCATTGCATGTGCATATACGTACAGGTGACGCTATGTCCACTGAACTCAATGATGATGACATACGTATGTACACTACTGTACTGTACCCATATGTTGTGTTGCATAGATTTACAGTGTAAGTTTTCACACTAACAAATATTTAGTCAGACACTTATTACCTATTTTTGTCTAGATAACATCTTGCCAATACATTAGTTATTGGTTACACTTTTACAAACTGTACTGCATTTCGAAGGTCAGAACAGCCTCTAAAGCATTTTCCTATAGCATGGACATGTCTAGATTATATATATATAACAACAACTCTGATTGCCACACTATCAGAAACATTATAGATCAAGTTGAACACATTAGTTCTCTGTGGGAACCGAAGGTGTGTGTGTGTGTGTGCGTTTGTGTGTGTGTGTGTGTGTGTGTGTGTGTGTGTGTGTGTGTGTGTGTGTGTGTGTGTGTGTGTGTGTGTGTGTGTGTGTGTGTGTGTGTAATCAATCAACTTATAATTGGCTAGCAAACGTTAACTTAATTAATAAACGTGAACAGACCAATATCAACAGGGTAGTCAAAGTACTCCGCTGCTGGATCTAGATTCACAACATGAACAGCACGTCTGATATTCTCACAGTGTTTCACAATAGTCGAGCAATACGTCGACTAGACAACAATTATCATCAGCAAGAAACTCAACTATACAACAACTCGATATCTCCTACCTTTCCACAGCCAGCAGGCCCCATAACAAATTGCCCGTATCTCATAGTTGTACGTACTTACTTTCGACTCCAAGTATGTGTACCACTACAATATCCGGGACAACGTTAAATGGGGCGTGGTTAGTAGGCTTAAAATGGCTGCAGCCGCTGCTCGCCTGAAGCGTCTCGTCTCCAAAAAGAAGCGGCGATTCAACGAAGGAGGATTTGATCTCGATTTGACATGTGAGTAGAGCATTGTACGCTTGTTTTTTTGTACAATCTAATAATTGTAAATGTGTAGATATTAATCGAAACCTAATTGCTATGGGGTTTCCAGCCGAGAGGCTTGAGGGAATTTACAGAAACAGAATGGAAGACATTGTCAGGTAGTATAGTTTCTGTGTTTCTTTGTTATTTTATTATATTTAACTTCAATTACAATTCTAAAGTGGTCTGTATGTAGTGATCTGAGCGTTAGTCGGTAGTTGATTAGTAACATTTTGACATCAAGCATATTTCCTTGCATACACGCCACAACAAGCTCCACTGAGGGAATTCTAATACGAGTTGTACAGTTGTGTGTACAGTTGATTTTCTGATGAAATGACCCAATAATCAGTAATACCAGTGTGCAATAAGTATATTATTAGTAGTGTAAAATGTGGTTGGTAAAGGTTTTCGTAGCTATTTAATCAGGTTTGCTGCTTTTTGCACATTTGTAAAATGGATGGCTGTTAGTGATCATTTCTATCTGTTGCATGAATCAGTGATTATTAGTAACTGCTAATCTATTTCAGTAACTTTTGTAAAGGTTTTTTGACAGCAAACATCCTAACCATTATAAAGTGTACAATCTGTATGGTGAGGTTACATGATCTTACTTGATTATGATGACGTAAGAGGTTGTTGCAGTTGTTCTGAACGCTGGTATGAACCCACAAAGTTTCATGATAGTTCAGCATACTATCCATTCGATGATCACAATCCTCCTCCATTTGAGATGATTGAGCCGTTCTGCGAGGATGTTCATAAGCATTTAACTGGAAACAAAGACAATGTAGCAGTTGTGCACTGCAAGGCTGGGAAAGGAAGAACGGGTGTGATGATCTGCTGCTATATGCTGCACTCAGGACAGTTTGATGAGAGTTGGAGAGCACTGCAGTATTATGGAGAGGCTCGAACAAAAAATGCTAAAGTATGGAAAACACTCACTAAAACAGATTATAAAGATCCACAGACAGGACAGTTTGTAGATACATAAACAAGTTATACATATGATGAACTCTTTCAGTTTTACTGCGTGGATAAGATTATGATTTGACTGCGAACCCGTATCTAGGGATGGCTTGTGTTTAGTTTGATTGCAAACTGCATGAATTGCTATACTAAGACTCTACTTTATATCATCACTCTGTGTGAGCCTGAGCATTGCAGTCTGTGGCAAGGCGAGCAGCTTTTCATTATGAGATGACAAAGACCCACTGAGTTTGATTTAATGACAGTTGACTTGAGTAGTCAGGCAGATTTCATTGCATTTGTTGCACATAGATTCTACCTGTTTTTGACAGGGTGTTACAATTCCTAGTCAAAGGCGTTATGTCCTCTATTATGACTACTTTCTCAAGTTAGCATTTGTGTGGCATCACATTGGTGATAACAGTAAAGTTACTATTTAGTCATTTTAAACAGACACAAATTGATGTATGTGCCTGAGACTCTCGTCCTCACAGGCTTTGTATTGAACACTGTACCAAACTTCAGTCGTGGCTGCAGTAAGTGTGCAACATGCAATATTGAAAATGTTATAATTTGTGTATTAGCAATACAATGTTTGTTTCAGGTCCATTTTTTGTTGTCTCTGAAATGTTTGGGATGTCACATTTGTCTCCAAACTATGAGGTTTGCTCTTTTTAAACATAGACAGACAGTGGTGCAGACGATCATTACAACAGATAGATGTGTATAACAATAATGTAGATGAATATAGGTGGACAGATAACAAGAGTGATGTTGTATTCATGATGTGAAAAAGTAGTGAACTAATATAATGTGCTTGATTTGTTTCTCAGTTTATTCCTGTTGAGAAGGAGAGTGTGGAGCTTCGTTTGCCAATACCTATTCCTGTCAGTGGAGATGTGAAAGTTGAGTTTTTCCATCAAATAAACAGAATCAGGAAGGTAGACAATAGTGACACCTGTTTATGAGGTATTATTACATAGTATTTTACATTATTTATAGGAAAAGATGTTTCACTTCTGGTTTAATACATTTTTTGTCAGTTTCGGAAACTTGGATGGCAGGGTTGGAGCAACAGAATCACACTGCAGTGGCATAATGCGACGCTGTGATTCTGTCATTCTTACACTTAATAAAGATGACATTGAAAAAGCAAACAAAGACAATAGACACTTCACAAAGCAATTTCAAGTAACAGTTATATACACATGATCTGTTTGGTATAGTTAGATATACAATTAATAGCAGCACATCACTGACTCAGTACATTTGAACGTTCTACTAGTCATGCTAATTGATATCTTGACGAGTTTGCTTCTTGAATTGAGTTGGGTACAAACGCAATTGAAGAATGAAAATTATAGTTGATACTCAGTCTCAGTCACATGAGTAAACATTTTTATTTAAAATAAAATGTTATGTTTATCAGTTGCAGAACACTGACATTACAAAATTAGCTACTCTCATTTTGACTACAGGAAAGGGCACATCTTGTAGTAACTGACATGTTTCTTTGCATTTAAGGCAGTAAGCAAAAATTGCAGTAACACTGTCAGACTTGGCAGACTTCAAATTTATGTATCATGGTAGTGCTTTTATGCCATTTTTATCTGCTGTGAGGAACTTCTTGTGAATGAAAGGATTAGTAAGCAGACTGTTGGTGGGTTGGATACAGTACCGGCAATAAGTAAGCTGACAGCGATACAATATGATATGATACGATATGATAGGATAGATAGGATAGGATAGGATACAATACCATAACATACGATAGGATACTATAGGATACCATAGGATACCATAGGATAGGATAGGATAGGATAGGATAGGATAGGATAGGATAGGATAGGATACGATAGGATAGGATACGATAGGATACGATAGGATAGGATAGGATAGGATATGATAGGATATGATAGGATAGGACACGATAGGATAGGATAGGATAGGATAGGATAGGATAGGATACCATAGGATAGGATATGATAGGATAGGATAGGATATGATAGGATAGGATAGGATAGGATAGGATAGGATAGGATAGGATATCATATGATATCATACAATTAAGATAAGATACCATCCATACCATATATGATACGCATTATGATATACAATACAATTAAGATAAGATACCAAACGGTACCATATATGATCACTATGATACCTATGATACATACCTATGATACCATACGCAATAGGATGATAAGATACGCAATACGATACGATAAAAATGTTAGGTTACTTATTGCCGGTACTGTAGGTGATGTGATTGATGAGGGTGTTTTTCAAGCAAGATGTTGGCATGTGATGGTGAGACTATACTGGTTAATAGACTTTTCTTATACAGTTATCAACAGTCAGTTTGCTGAGTGCACGTGGGTACAGCAGTATGATGTGCAATCTATTTTGCATCTTCCTTGCAGCTTTGCTCGTATTTATATGTACTTTAACTAATGGAATGGCTGTAGTATTAGTATTGATTAGGCCAATTGTCAATCTTGTAGTAACAGGGAGTAAGTTTTCATACAGGTTACACCAAAATGATTTGCTGTTAGGTGAAGGTTTTGCTCAGCAAGATTGGAGTGAGTGAAGAATATTGTGTCGCCAGAGAACAGGAGACATTTGATGGTATGGAGAATGAAGATGATACTTTTGATTACTCAGATACAGAAGATGAAGATGAGGATGAGTGGAGTGAGTTTCTGATTTATGCTGGTCTTGTTGACTGCTTAACTGACCAAATGTCTTTGTAAGGTGAGCTAAGCCAAGAGACTACAGGTCACTTTTTGAGTGTCAAGTAGAGTTTGTAGCGTGTCATATGGTTAAGAGCTTCTCTGCTCTTTGTGTGATGTATATTGACTATTTACCATGAAACATATTTAGTATCTACATTTGTATATTAATTAACCATTTATTGTTTATGTCCTTATTTTTGTTACAGTTAATGAACAAGACCTTACACAATTGACAGAGGAAGTAGTTGTCTGATGTCTATATTAGATGTTGGTTTTCAATGAAGAGTCACATGTCAATCATTTTGAAATATCTTGGATTGTCACGTGACTAATTTAATTGCGTTATTGTACTGATCAGTGCTCATTAATTACTAAAACCTGATGTAATATTTGCTTAATTAAAATATTTCTCTAAACTTGATATAAATTTGGCACAAATGCTGGTCAAATTTGGTATAGTGCGATGTAGAATAACTCTGCTGATATTGATGTAAACTGCAAAATAAATCCAGGAATATTTACGTGCAAATTTACGCACAAACATACACTGCATGACAAAGCCAATCTTATGGACTATGGATGCTGCTGGTTTGAGATGCACACAGATATGTAATGTAATATGTAATGAATAAATGAATGCTAGATTTCTGTCGCACCTAAAAAGGTATAGTTCACTCTCGGGGCAAACATAAAAACAACTAAGACTTTCTAGGTATTCGATTCACTTCATTCACTCAAATTGCAAAAGCTTGATGGAAACAGGAAACTTGCATAGAACAAGAGCATAATACACGAGGAGCATTAATGCAAGGTCAAGACAAGATTTCCGAAAAGATCACTATCTAGATACGGTAAATGTGCATGGACCGGTTTGTTATTGAGCATGCGTAGAAAGGTTGAAAATGGCGTTCATCAGTCGACGAGGTTTGTTGAACGATTCTAAATTATTTCCTACTGTGGTCATCCAGAAGTATGTTCTTAGGCTTGGGAATTCGAAAGACTTTTATGATTTCTAGCCTAAGATCTTTCAGTTCTTACAGTGAGAAAGTAATTCTTCGTCAGTTTTATCATATTCTAGTGTTCGCTCTCGTACACCTACAGAATACGTAACTCAAGATGCAACGGAAACATCATCAGACCAAAAGACAATAACTGACAGGAACGCTACAACACTCTTTCTAACTGAACTATTGCGAGGTTCAGTTGACTTACTTGCACCGACGTTTTTGCGCTCAAACGCTATTCTAATATTTTATATTTAGGTCTGGGAATGAGTCTTAGTTACATGTTCCGTGAGCCTGTCACACTCAACTATCCATTTGAGAAAGGACCACTTGGTCCCCGATTCAGAGGTGAACATGCTCTACGAAGGTACCCTTCGGGTGAGGAACGCTGCATAGCCTGCAAACTGTGTGAAGCCATATGTCCTGCACAGGTATGTCTACAAATTGATCTCCACCGGTTTCTGAGAATCATAGATAGGTGTGGAAGTCATTTATACAAACCACTTGAAATAGCTGTGTCTCTATTGTCTGTGTCTGTGTCTGATTACATTGTATACTGTGTAGGTGTCAATTACCTGATTGGGTAAACTATCCACTTTTTAGAAAAACTTTATAAATTATGCAAACGAGGAGGCTTTTGCTTTGTAGAAACCAAGGGAGACTGTTTAGTCTACACATTAGGACAGCTGTTGGTTGTTGTCATTTTTCCTTATCCAAAATTTAAGGAAATCTGGTACATGAGGTCAGCAAGAAATATGTTGCCTATGTCTGGTCGATGCTTTGAGCAAACATGAGGTGTGCCAAAGTTCTCTATACTGTAAATTATGATTCTGGTAAGCGTTCTTCTTGCAATTAGTAGTTTACAAACAAGAAAGATCTTGTCATGTCTATTCATTGTCATCAATTATACTAATGGTCTTGCTGTTTGTGGGTTTGGGTGCAATATGTGAAGACAAACACAAACCAATGTGGAAAGAAAGATAACCTACCTCACTGGATGACAGGATGATGCTAAGCTTGGATAACTTATTGTCTCAAAGACATGACTCACTCACATTACATGGCAAATTTCTTTTGTTCAAATTTGATTTCTTGAAATGGTTTCAGTCTGTGGTCAACTTTATCCTTACCTTTTGTATTATTCAAATCTGTATCTGTATAGTGACAGTTATCGAAGACTTTTGAAGTATTTTTACATATTGACCAGATGGCTGGTGTATGAATACTTTAGTGATAATTATTGCTGGCTGCATAGGTATGAGATACAGTTACACGCAGTGTTTGCAGACTCTATTGCCTGTAAGAAGTAAACATGCTTCCTAAAACCATGACTTGCTTGCATATTGTAACCAAGTTGGGGTGGTTCAGTGGTCTAATTTTAGGTCCTACACATACTGCAGGTCAATAAAAAGCTTTTTACTCACGGGTTGACCACCAAATGGGGAACCACTTATCGAAACTAACGTTTCGGTTTTCATTTGGTAAGGGCGTCTGGAGAATTTGAGTAACACAATGAGCCAAGTGTGAGGAAATAGTAGGCAAACGAATAATTTGATTTTCTTGCTATTGAAATACTATAAACCAAGAAATTTTTGGCTACCTTCTGTATTCTATTTTGGTAGGGATCAATTTTTGTTACGCCGAAGTCGTCGAATGCTTGAAACTCCTGTGTAGATGCACAGAATATCTAGATAGTACTTAGTAGTTGACAGCAAGTAGACATTACGCAAGTGTGCTGAGCACAGCTGGTGTGTACAGCAGGCGAGCTACCAGTACCAAGAACTGGCGGCCTTCCAGACCCCATCATTGAGGAGACGGAAACTGATGCGGTGGCACGCACTTCAGCAAATGCAGAGATTGATGCTTTTATGTGTCAGACTGCCTCAAACAAGAGCAAAAGAATTTGTTTACAGTATCGGTAAGACGGCTCTGAACTATGTGCAAGTATGGCGAGGTACGCTGACTTGCATGGGCTGCAAGCAGCCTTGAGGCACTCATCCAAGTTAGGGCATATACGAGGATACCATGTTCGCGGACATTGCTGCTAGCTGTTACACAAAATTTAGGTAGAGATTTATTTTCGGTACTTCATAAGTCATACCAAAATTACCAAAAAGAAATCGCCACCGAAAATTCTTGGTTTACAGTAGTTTCAGCTATCCACAACATTGCCGTTTGTATTATTCAAATCTATATCTGTATAACAACAGAGATGGAAGACTTCTTTAGTATTTTATTTATTGACCAGATGGCTGATGTATGAATACAGGTGTGGAGTACACCTGACCTGTGTGGACTACACTTCCATACAACACGGGTTGTGTGTCAGTAGAGGGCTTCTATTTAGTTTAATTAACACAATATTTAGTGTCTGTTTGCAGCCAGATATTTTAATGGCAAGGTTAATGGACGTGTATGGCTTTTAAGGTTAAATTCCAGGCAATGGACCCTTTAAATACTCTGCTGCGGATCTATTAGAACAATAATGATCTAATGAGCCTTTAATTCTGTAGGCTATCACTATTGAAGCAGAGTCTCGAGCAGATGGCAGTAGAAGGACAACTCGCTATGATATTGACATGACAAAATGCATTTATTGCGGTTTCTGCCAAGAGGCTTGTCCTGTGGATGCTATAGTTGAAGGACCAAATTTTGAGTTTGCAACCGAGACACACGAAGAGCTGCTGTACAACAAGGAGAAGCTGTTGAACAATGGAGATAAGTGGGAAACAGAGATTGCTGCAAACATTCAAGCAGACTACCTATATCGATAGACAAGTGTCTTTATATCGAACCTTTAGTTATGTATTATGGACTTAGAAAACCTGTACAATTCCTGTCATTAAGTCTGTATTCAAATATTGTCTCATAGTGTTTGTAATGCAGTAGTGTGACTAATGAAACATCAACTCAAAAAATTAAACTCTGTGTGTGTGGGCTAATTTTTAATGTCGATAGCAATGTTTCAAACAGAAGATTCGGGAACGAAGTACAACTGTGCATCAGTTGTATTGAGAACGTCAGTGGCGGAGACACGACTTGTAGTTGGCAAGGATGTTGTACCAAGTACATCAACTGTCATTTTGTTGGGTACATCAACTTTCGTCTCGCTGGGTACGTCAACTTTGCTCTTCACATTGGTGAGAATAGGGTTCTCTTGCATCTCATCGTTAGAGGAGCAAGCTGGACCATCTGTAGTTGTCCACTTGACGTCTTTTAAAGACTCTTTGGAACCCGTTTTGTCTTCATTGTCTTTCTTGCCTGCCCCTGGTCCAATGAGAGAGAATATAACAGGCAGCACAACAATACCGTGGATGAAACCAAGTCCCATGACAAGGAAGAGTGTTTTAAAGAATGTTTGGAATACGTACGAGTTGGCAAATGCTAGGGGAACAATGCCTATAATGGTAGACATTGCACTTTGGACATTTGGCCAGCCGAGTTCAGACAATGCAGCAATGGTTTTCTCATCCCTTCTTGTTTTCCCATCGATCTTTTTCTCTTTGGCTGTCATGTATGCATACGTTATGTGAGCAGAAAAGTCTACTGAGAATCCAATGCAGAGAATGATGCTGAGCATAGATACTGCATCAAGATTAACATGCCAGTATGTCATTATACCGATGACTCCAACGTCTATAGATACTATGCACAAGACGATTAGAACCGAACAAAATGGATGAGGGATCATGATAACTGCCACAATACACATGGCTACCAAAGCAATTCCAATATTCTGAAGTGTGTTTGGTTTCACAGCCATGTACTGGTCATAGAATGGAAACATTGGATTGTAAGGGAAAGTCTTGACAGGAAAATCACCTGAAATGTCTCTGAATTCCCTAAGCAAGCTCATTTTTGTACCACTTGTTGAAATGTTGATGGTTTGAATGTAGAATCTCGATGCTTCAATGCTGTTTCCATCGCTGCTAAACTTTATGTCTAACTTGAAATCATGAAACTTTTCCTTGGACAAAAATCTTTGAAGATGCCTCAAAAATTCTTTCTGGGTGGCAATGTTATGACCTGTTGCATGTGAGTACTTCATAAAACCAAACAACCAGAACTCCGTCAAGTTATTCTGTCCAACGTATGATGTGGCTTCAATCCTATTGACTAGTACCTTCAGCTGCTCTTGTATTAATGGATCCCAATAATTGAGTGGCTCAGAAATAACAAACATTACTCTAGGACCATACGTTGTAAAGTATTTGTCAGTCTGGTGCAGGAACTTGTGAGCATACGAATCTTCTGCTACTAAATCAGTCATTTCTAGCCCTTCTTTGACATTCGTACAGCCATAGATAGACACTCCCAAGTAACCAACAAACAGAAGCACTACCACACTTTTCATTGCAGGCTTAGTTATGAAGCGCCCATACGATTGAAAAAAGTTATTAGCAGGATGTGTGTGTCCCTTGAGTGACTCCACCACTTTTCCTTCTACTTTGAGGCCTCCACTGCACCATAATCGATATGATTGGCTCTTCTTAGATGCATATGATGTGGGAAGCACTGTTCTGAATGTAATGGCATGATGATTGGCATCCTCTCTGTATCCATCCAAAGCCAAACAACCAGCAAAGAAAGTAATTTGATAGATGTAATCGAATAAGACAGCCACAGCAGTGAAGAGACAGAAGCCAAAAACAGATGGAAAGACTGTGATCATGCCAATGAGAAAGGCTAGGAAGTCAGTTACAGATGTGATGGTAACCGAAACAGCTGCATGACACATAGTATCAGACATTCTTTGTTCCACAGTATGCTCGGGATTAGTATTTCTCCATGCAGCCACCATAATAAACATATCATCGATTCCAATGCCTAACACAACAAGAGTCTCATTCAAATCATTTATCACCATTTGGACAATTACATAAATGCGATTTCCTTACCAAGGAGAAGTACTGGCATTGTTCCCACAACTATTGAGTATTTCACCCCAATTGCTGAAAGCAGTCCTATACTTGAGAGGATGGCTAGGAAAGTAGAGCAAACACCAAGGAGAGCAACAAGAGGTTTCGTTCTGACCCAGTCAGTCAATGCAGTAGTACCGACAGCGAATATAATCATGATGGTAAACGCAATGACAAACATGGGCACAATGGCGTGACCGTTTTTGTGAAATTCTTCCTCCAGTGAATGTGATGTATAAGGAGCCAAGTGCAGCAAATCTGAATTGAACGTAAAGACAGCGTGAAGAAACGCCTCCTCCCATTTGCGCCCCAACTTGTCGCCTTCCTCTAACCGAAGGAAATAGTGCACTTTCACAGCTGTAAAATTAGCCAATTTATGGTGACCGCAGATGCTTGTACCTCCCAGGCTGTAGCCTAGGAAGACTCTGGCATGTCCGACATGAGTCAGCGGGAACGTGAAACTTTGTTTGGCTACCTTTTTTGCACCATGCAAGCGTAGATAGGACAAAAACGCGTCTTCATAACAGCTTGCATTTGCAGACGATTTTGCACAGACTGTAGGGAACGGAAGACCAACATACTCTGTCTCATTCTTCATGAAGTCATCGAATCGTAAAATCTCTTCCAACACTGCTAGAGTCATCATACCTCCTTCCGATTTAGCTGTAAAAATGACTTGTCCGTAAGTCACAGGTTGAATTTGTCTCGTCGCTGAAAAGTTATTTGCTGCGTTCATTGGAAAATGACTTGCTGCCACACTTCTGTCTTTCTTCGCTTGGCTGTCAGATGGCGTAAACAAATGCTCCATATTAGTCTCAAACGTCAGACGCAACAGTCCCAAACCAAGCAGCAGACCGACTGTCAGAGGAATAGCCACCATCGTACGTGGATATCTCGCAACGTAGAGACCATAATTGGCAAATCGTTGTCTTAGTATGTTGTTGAAGAAATCGAGCCCCATCGTAGAAGTCAGATACAAGAGCTCGCAGCTGACAAGAGCCCAAATGAGCATGTACGGACTAGAGCACGTCGTTTTCATACCCTGCAGCCTGTGCAAACGAAATTAGGTTACATGGTCCCGCCCTTACCCAAACGATTTGGTGTTGGTGATTGCGGTGAGTTCGGCAGCTGTTCGCCTTTTCTAACTAGTTTATGGTTGCCTTTACATCCTCGATAACAAACCCACAAACATCCGTGCTATTCTTATTATTTCTAGAGTTCGTCTATCGCAACAGGTAGGCCAAGGAGTATAGTGGCCACGCATGTCACGTGTACACCTACGCATAGGAACCTTGTGTTTGATGATGACGTTTAGCTAGATGGTGCGTTTGACGTTTGACTTAGTTAATTAATTAACAGGCGGAATCTCCTTAGTTAGGAATTGTTTGCAACTAACGAAGCCGCACACACTCAATTCTTCACATTCTCAGATGAAAGTTCCAAGTAAAGCGGAAAAGGCACTTCCAGATACAAATTGCACAATGAAATGCCCTGGGCGGTTTTCCGCACACTAATAGTATCCTAGAATGGGAACAAATTAATTATTCAAGACGATACAAGTGGAATCGTTGCCTACCTAAATCAAAATGGAACAAAACTAGATACACAACATTAGTCTTGGAATTCTTGGAAACTCACGTAAGCTGCGTTATTTACAACCGGATGCCAGACGCTATTTATGAACAGCAAACAGTCTGTACACGTGCTGCAAGTCATACAAACGTTTCTGTCTCTACAAAGTCCGTTTTAGACGTTCTATCATTTCCGACGACGTAGACTTCGTTGTAGCTCGTGCAAGCAGTCTTGATGTCCGTTGTTCTTCACGAAGCTTCGCTTTCTTTTCTACAGCAGAGCCGTTTTCTTCACACTGACTGAGAAACGGTCTCGCCAAGACGAGTTCGTTCCTCGCTTGTAGCGTCTTCCATTTCTGTGCGTTGCCTATAGAATGTCCTGATACCTTCTTCGCTTTTCTGTGTTTCCCTATCCATTGTCGGCCCGGAGTGGCTCTCGCTGATCTCAAAATGCGTCCCAAAAACACCATGCCGAAATGCGTGGGTGAGGTCAATTCCAAGCATGCGCAATAGAGGGATGTAAGTGTTGCGGTGTTATGGGAACGATGATCAACGAACTGGTGACGAACAATCCGAATGTATTCTGCCCAACTGGTATACGGGGCAAAAAGCTGACTAACAATTTGTCAGGATCAGGTACGTATTATGTGTATTTTCCTCTTCGTTGTGATACATGTATTAGCTGTGTTTTGTATTTGTAATTGTTTCTGTTGTCAGGAGGAGAATGGCTGCAAATATACAAAGAAGAGCAGCTGCGTCGCTTCGAAGCGGTAGTTTGTAGTGATTCATTGTTTACGAGAAAAACGGGCAGCCCACAAGTGAGAAGAAGTCTAGTGTCTATCGAACACTCAACTCCCAGACCAGTACTGGACGGATTCTATTTGGTATTCTAAAATTCGCGTGCGACTTCGTTGTTTGTTTGTCCACAGCCTGTTTTTGTGAGAATGCATCTAGTGATCTCTCAATAATTAATTAAATATTATTAAACATACACACTCCTAAAGCACGGACATAAAGCGTTTAACAATAAACGCTGCTCTCGTTTAAACGCAGAAGGTGAAACCCTAGCTAAAAAATTAACGCCGCAGTGTTTAATTAATCAAAGAAATAGGGTATGACAGATCAGTTTTATCGTTTTAGATGAAGTATCTTGCTATAAGTGTAGTGCTGTAATGTTCACTGTCTCTACAATTGTCTGACTCAGTAGCTTTTGCCTTGTTTATTTCATTGTAATGACTGTTGTTTACAAATTTTTGTTACTATATACATAATCACACTGATGACTTATTGTTTGATGGGGAAATTAAAGTAGACAAATGAAGGAGAATGAAGGAAGATGGGTTGTGTTGAATCACCTTTTGGTATATTACAATGTACTATAGTGACAGTTAAGAAAGGCAAAGGGATTTAGCTATGTAGTCTATACGGGGAAAGACCATTCTTACAAACTGTGCAGTGAGTGACTTTAGCAATACAATCAGTGATGAGGAGGATGTCTTGGGGCAAATTGGATTGATTCTTTAGACAAAAATGAACATTTTATTGTACTAGCTGAGACACCGAAACATTCTACAGTTGGTCTGCATATTATATAACTGTACTATGTATAGTATTGTTCTTGCATGTTATGTAAGCTGGCTTGCCTATATCATTCGTGACGTGGAAAATACTCTTCGAGCGTCTTCCAACATCTGCTTGACATCACTATTGGTTATCCAGGACGCACATGGTTGTCATAGAATTATACAAAGATAGTTATTGCTATTTATTGTCTTAGTGCACTGACATGTCTGAGACCAGGAAACATTTCTAGAAATTAGAGAGAAATTACAATGATTGCAGGTTTATTTGCAAAGTATATTAATTAATCTGGAGACTATATTGTTGAGGAGTTTAGTGGTGTGCTAGTGTTGGGTGTTAGCGGTGCAATATGGTGATGCCCAATGGTGATAGGCAGGCGTGACTGTTGGTGGTGGTTGTCGGTTCTCTAATGGTGCATGGGTGTTGGTGCATAGGCAATGTTACCTAGTGGTTGTCGGTGTAGGTTGTGGGTGCTAGGACCCATAAATATTTCTTATCACTATTACCTTTGCCTTGGGAGGGTAGGCTTTGTAGACCTGACACCTTGTCATGGACTACTTGCTTGCTGCTGATAGGCATATCTCAGACATTATGGTGTCATGTTATGAGACCACTATTTTGGGATGTTTGAAAGAAGTCAGTTGAAGTAGTTTAAATCGCTACCAAAAATTTCTTGATTTACAGTACTACTATGCACAAATGTTTGTAGATGCGAAAACTGCGACAACGGTGATCAACTACGTATATTGACAGCGACCAGATTTGCCATTTCCAAGATGGCAGACGATGATGACGACTGTGCAAATGATACAGATACCGACTGACATGTGAATCTCTAACTAAGCTATTTCTATATCTCAACTTAAGATGCTGGTCGAATTCCAATAGATGAAGTGAAATTTACAGTTTCCCACTTTAAACAAGAAATCTATAGACATTTCTTCAGGGGCGTTATTTTGTTAGCAATTGAACTTTGCATTGATGTGAGAAAGTTTGAGGAGCAAGGCATCTTCCTATTCTAACTACTGGTCACAAAAAGTTGTATTACGGTAGATTGACAAATGTTGCCACCAGAGTTGTCTTATATTCAAGGCAAAAGAATGCCCAAAGAGATCCGAATGTCAGATGTCTTTAAATTAATCTACCCACTGTGGCTGACTGCAAGGAGACATGCAACCACAGAGTGGGTGAACAAGGTGTGGGAAGTACATGCATTAGCTGTCTGTGAGGGTTTCTTTGGTGATTTTTTTCTTTCGTGCGACATTTGACACCAGAAATGCCACTGGTTGTAAATAGAACCCACAGGCCTCTGCATTCTTGATGGCTGTACACACTGGTACAGTCAGCTGACCTACCACTGAACTTAGCCTCGCCTGAACTAGCCAGCTGACCAGAAAGTAGGAGAATTAAGTAGGAGGAAGGTGCTGTACTTCAGATGATGTCATCTCAGCAGGAAATCTGTGGGCTCTAAGTAAACATGTACACAATGGTTGAGTTGGTGAAAGAAATTGTCTTCAGACGCTTATTGTCTTTACTTACAGAGTGAAAGCTTTTCATCTTATCCAGATATACAAGAAGAGATGATATGAGAATTTAAGGCTTAATTACAGGTGAGAGTGTCAACAACTCTTTGCTTGATCCCTCTGAACAATGTCCCTATGCGTGGTCTTCTTGAGTAGTTTGTGTTGGTAGGTTGGTGGTAGTGCTAGTAATGGTTTTTGGGTACTGTAACCTATAATTATAATTTACATTCAAGTATCAAAGTGGACTTTAGATTTAACTTACTCTTTACACTTTACCTGGTGCTGTTGCATGTGAACTTCTAGAAGTAAGAGTGTGCAAGAGGTAGAAACATGGATTAAAACAGTCAGGTGAGACAAACGAGGACAGAGGACTTGAAATTTGCACTGTTATTAGCATTTGTAGTAGTCGTAGTTGTTGCTGGTGTGTGTGTGTGTGTGTGTGTGTGTGTGTGTGTGTGTGTGTGTGTGTGTGTGTGTGTACGTGTGTGTGTGTGTGTGTGTGTGTGTGTGTGTGTGTGTGTACGTGTGTGTGCATGTGTATACATGCATTTATGGCTTACAAGAGACACCTATGTTTTGTACAGCTACGAGTATGTCATGTTGAAGATCCATCTGACTTGTGCAACTGCAATATATCAGGGCATCAGTTAGAAGAAGTCAGTAACAAACAGTTCTTTTATACTGTAAAATATAGTTTATTGTATTCTAAAGGCTTTTGTTGAAGGTAAACATCAATGATCTCAAACTATTTGACAATGTCATTCGTGTGAATGCAACAGAGAACAAACTACCATTTGGTTAGTGCACTTTGTGTGTGTGTGTGTGTGTGTGTGTGTGTGTGTGTGTGTGTGTGTGTGTGTGTGTGTGTGTGTGTGTGTGTGTGTGTGTGTTCACTAAAAATTGTAATATATGTTGTGTGCAGAGAGTATGGCATCATTTCCAGCCCTTATAGAGCTTGAAATGCCTTTGAATGACATTTATAATGTCACCATTACACAAGGACAGTTTGAGACCTTGGAGGTGTGTAATTACACTCTTTGTTGTTCATTTTCGTAGTAACCAATCAATCAATGCGTATAGGTTGTTGATCTTTCATACAACAGAGTATCTGCAACTGCCATCTTAATGTTAGGCATTTTGCCGTGTTTAAAGCAGTTGAATTTAAGTGGTAAACCTTTTGATTGCACTTTATCACTTTAACTGTCTCACACGTTGTTTGCATTTTAGCAAATGAGATCGAATCACTGCCTGTAGCGATGTCACAACCATCATACTCATGGTATAGTCACATTTGTTCTCATCTGGAAATTGTTGATAGTAATTTGTAGGATTGTGTCTGTTTAGGAGTGATAATAAGCAGATATTGAGATACCAACATTTGGAAAAGCTCGTTCTCAGTGACAATCTTTTGTCAGATGTTACCACGTTTGCTATTCTCGCTGGTCTCAAAAGGTACTGTGTGTTGAGCTAGATAGAAAGTAATGAGTAGGATGAAGGTAAATAATTATTGAATTTAATACAGAAATGTTGGTGTTGGTTAATTAAATTGGTTATATGCATTGGTTGTTGCTTCTATTTTTATAGTATTAATTAAATGTAGTGGATGGTACATGTTTCTAACTTGCACACATCTGCTAGGCTACTTTCAGCTGTTACATTATTTCACAAACTATTTCTACCTCAAGGAAAGGACAAAACACTGTAGACGTTTTGCTCTTGTCTGAGTAATTTTTCTTTCTCTTCAGCTCGTGTATGTACTCACTTCCATGAAATCAATTTTAGTGAAAATCTTTATGACATGCGTAGTTGTTGTACAGGTTAAGACTTCAGTTAATAATGTATATTTTGTGCATGATTGTAAGGCTGACCGACTACACTTATTTTGTTGCTATGATGTAGGTTTTTATTGGTTTATAATTAATTAATGCAACAATATTTTTCTGTAGTTTGCAGACACTAAATCTGGATGGAAACATGATTTTTGCCATTCCTGAACTGAAACTACTTGGTCACACTTCAGCCAGGAGATCAGTAAATACAAAAGGAATAATTCAACCAGCAAACTCAAGAAGATCAGTGAGTACAACAGCAACAACTCCAAACTCAAGAAACACACAAGTGGAGAGCAAATTGTTGAGTCATAATAATGATCAAGCAGACAATTTAGAGTCCGCAGTAACAAGACAGTTTGAACACGACTCGATGCAGTTCTTTGAACAAAGATTAGAATCAGGAGAGCTGGATGACGATGATGAACTGATTGGTTTAACTATGCAAGAAGAAGAAACAGAAGTTGGTCCAACAATCGAAAGTCAACATAAAGCTGGAACAAGAAGTCAAGACCTTCCATTTCCATCACTGAAAACACTCAATCTTGCCAACAATAAGGTTTGTTGTTGTGTCTGGCTGTAGCAGGGTTTTATTGCAATCAATGGAAAACACTTTAGGTTTCTGTCGCTGAGAATCTTCTTCATGCTGCTAGTTGGCCAGCATTAGAAGAGCTTCTAGTGCATGGCAATCCATTTACCATCAAAGGAAAAGGTAGTTATGTGTTGTTGATGAATCACTTGCATTGACAGGTTTAGTTACCATGTTTCAGGGATGCCAGTTGTTCTTCAGAATGCATTAGTGAGTAAAGGAGTTAAAGTTGTCAGGTGAGCAAACTTTAAGTTTGTTGTTAGTATCTAACAGACAGTGCATTAGATGGACTGAGAAACAGATAAGTCAATATACTGTTGTTATAAGATGTAAACATACCGGTAACAGGTACAGGTAAAAGAAGATTGTGACTACATACATACGTACATGTACATATGTACATGTACATATGTATTTATTTAGATATACATACACACATGTACGTATGTACATACGTACATGCAGTACGTACACCATGCATGCACGTGCATGTACATACATAGTATGCATGTATATATGCCAATACGCATACATGCATACATACATACATACATGCATACATACATACATACATAGACAGGCAGACAGACAGACAGACAAGGAGACAAGCACATGTGTGTGCACATGCACACACACACATTCATGTAGGTTACTCGTATGTCCTATATTTTTCTCATAGAATGCCATTGAAAGCAGCAAAACACCCATTTGTTTCAACTGCCACAAGAAAGTTTACTAGAGTGAGAAACACATTGACTGTTCTTCTTTCTGTAAACTGTGAGGTTGTTTTGTAGATTAAAGAGGAATCTATTCCTAATGTGCCAAAATTGAATCTTGAACTTCCACCGACGTCTAGTTTCTATGCTCTTCAAAGTCCAGGGTCTCCAACTCAAACAAACTTCCCCAGTAAACTATTAGCATTACCACCAATTGGAAAAGAAAGTTGTCAACAAGAATTTTGTCATAATGATCAACACAAAGCAGAAAACAACAAACAACCAGATGGACATGGACAAGGATTTTTCTTGACGCAGGTTGGAGTGACTAATTTGTTAATTTTTAATTTATTAATGCATGTCAAGGATGTGGTATAAGCCTATCTTACTGACGTGATTAATATTAGAGAATGGGGATATGCTGTCATAACTTTTAAGGAACACTAATGCTGTTGAAGGCAAGCACAAAAAGTACAGATGCATTAAGACAAAGGGCGTGTTTCCACTAGCGCCTAAACCAGTTTAACAAGTGGTTTAAGCTAAACTGGTTAAGGATTGACCTATTTCCAGCTGTACTAAACCAGTTGTATTTTAAACCTAAACCGATTTCTTAAACCCGTTTTGTAGAAGGATTAGCAAAGTGGTTTAGGTTTAATGTTATGTGACAGTAGCACGCTTGTTTTGATGGCGTCTGACAACGCCGTTTTGATGATATTGACTATTTTGCTGGGATAGCATTGCCTTAGAAGATGTAAGGGTTGTTAACTAGGGGAAAGAAATCAGCAGCTAGAGAGAGAGAGAGAGAGAGAGAGAGAGAGAGAGAGAGAGAGAGAGAGAGAGAGAGAGAGAGAGAGAGAGAGAGAGAGAGAGAGAGAGAGAGAGAGAGAGAGTTTCTAGGTGCGCTTTCACGGGCTTCAACGCTCTTGCAAGACACAGCAAGGCCTGCTCTAGCAGAAGTGCACAATCAAATCTACAGGCCAACAGCTTGGCAGATAATCTTGACACAGCGACGGCTGCTGTCTCGTTTGATTCTTCAAGTTTGTCCGTTACAAGTCTGTCCAATACGTGTAACGGGCAGGTCACGGAATTCGAATTGTCATCCAGCCGCCGTTCATTGGCTGATGAAGCCATTGCATCATCACGTGTACCTCTGGCTAACACCCTTAGCAACGGGGAATTGCTACAACTACAGTGGAATGGAAGAGGTGCGACTGACACAGACATGGGCCAGACATCAAATGTCAAGGGTAATGTTGATCAAATCAGTACATCACCAGCAGTCAAATCACCCGGAAGCAGAACCAAGGGTTGGGAATTTCTTGACAACTTAGATTTTGAATCTATTAGTGGGTCAATTATTCCAACTATTTCGAACGTACCTAGGCATCTACAAGCTTTCTTCAGGGAATGTTGTGCTATGTCTCTAGTGAAACTTTCAGAAAACAGCAGTGACCTGTCAGCGTGGAAACTATTTCTTCTAACACCTAGGTTTCTATTGCAACCAGTGACTCGTGGTGGCAAATGTGGCAAGAAAGAACATGAAAGCCGATATAAAAAGTTCAGAGAATTGAGGTTTGACGAACTTTATCACTCATCAGTGCCTCGTCCTGACGAACGTCAAAATAAGTTTGAATGCCCTGATTCTGATAGTGTTATTTCATCTAGCTTGATCAGATCAGTCCGGTCAAAAGTGAGAAATGGAGAAATTTCCAGAGCAGGCAATCTCTTAACAAGTTCAGGTTTGGCAACTACATCCCTTGAGACTTTTCAGCGTCTGCAAGAAAAACATCCACAACGCAAAAATCTTATCTCTGAAGAACTAAAGCACCACAAACCCACCTGCTCTCCAGTCCAAGTATCTCTTTCTTTGTTCATTTCAGTTCTCAAAAATTGTCCGAATGGATCTAGTTGCGGTTTCAATGGCTGGAGATTTGAACATCTAAAATTATTGTTAGATTCTGACTACACCACGTCTCATTTGCATTCTTTGTGCAATAGCTATTTATCAGGTTCTGTACCAGATTTTGTGGCCACTACTCTAGCTGGCGCAAAGTTGATTGCTTTGCAGAAAAACGTGAATGATGTCCGACCAATTGCGGTTGGTGATTCTTTTCGACGACTGACGGCCAAACTTGCATGTCATCAACTCAAGAAGAAGATTTCGACTTTCCTTGCCCCTCATCAATATGGAGTTTCAACGCCGGGTGGAGCTGAGCTAATGACACATCTCATTCAGGCATCTCTGGAGGAGCATCCGGAGTGGATTGTTATTAAAACTGATGCAAAAAATGCTTTCAATACTGTTGATCGGTCTGCCTTTTTGTCTGAAGTTGCTTCAACTTTTCCGGAACTGTATCCATTTGTGGCGCAATGTTATATTCCTCCAGCTAAACTCACTGTTCGAGTGGGCTGTAAAACACAATTTATACTGTCCGAGGAAGGTGTACAACAAGGCGATCCTCTAGGACCCCTATTGTTTGCCCTAGCTCTTCAACCAATACTGATCAATGCAGCTAAAGATCACGAGTCAGTTCTTACGCCTAGCTATCTCGATGACAGCATGATTCTAGGGCCAAAAGAGGAAGTGATCAATTGTTACAACAATTTGAAAGTTCAACTATCTAAAATTGGATTAGAATTGAGAGAGGATAAATGTGAAGCTTTCTCACCAATCGGTATCCATGACTGGCCTCTGAACATTCCTGTACAAAAGAACGGCTTTGTTGTCTTAGGAACTCCTATTGGATCCCTGTCTTTTGTTAAAGATCGGTGCATGAAGCAAGTCAACACTGCCAAAACCTTCCTATCAAAACTTCCTTATATTGACGATACACAATCCGCAATGCTAATCCTTCGTTACTGTGGAATTCCAAAGATTTCACACTTACTTCGATGTGTTCCTCCAACGGTTACTGCTGAGGCTACGAGAGAGTTTGACGTAGCAATCATAAATACTTTTGAGGCCATCATCGGCTGTAAGCTATCTGAGCAACAAAGGGTACAACTCTCCTTTCGATTCAGTCAAGGTGGATTCGGTTTATCTCAAATGAGTGTTACTGCTCCATGTGCTTTCTTGGGAGCTTGGGCGAGCACTCTACACCAGCTTCCTTTGAGAGTGCCCTCTTTAGCCTCTTTCTGTGATACAGTCATTACTCCAGCTAGGATTTGTGATGATAGGGCTCCTTCAGTCTATTCAATCGCCGACCACCTGATCGATTCACTTCAGGAAATAAAACTTTTTCACACTGATAGACAATCTTTGATCTCTTCATTGGCAGACTTGCCTAATCAACCCTTCAAACTACAATCCAGATTGTACTCTCGCCACCTTGACACTCAATTTCAGACCTTCCTGAAAGGCTGTTCATCTGAATATGATAAGGCAAGAGTCATTAGCTGCGGTGGGCCTATTGCTGGGAGCTGGCTGGACGTTATACCAAATACGCAGGAATTCACTATGAGTAACATGGATTTCCGTGTTGCTTCTTTGTTGCGACTTGGTGCTCCTCTGCCAGAATTGCAAGCGTTAGACAACTGCATTCCTCAATGTAAACAACCTCTTGACAGTAGTGGCTACCACATACTAACGTGTAAATGGGGAGGGGGAATCATTCGACGCCATGATCACATTGCAGATTGTTTATACAAAATGCTTACCTCTGTTGGATATCGATGCAGAAAGGAGTTGCCAGATCAATTCGATGGAAAACAAAGACCAGATGTTGCTGTCTATGACTATAAAGATGGAAAAAAACTTCTACTTGACGTTACCATTGCTCATCCTGCAGCTAGGAAGTACATCTCTAAAAGTCATTCAGTAGCAGGCTTTGCTGCTACAGAGAGAGAAAAGCAAAAGAACACAAAGTATCTTTCTAAATCTAGAGAGTTGGGGTATCTTTTCAAACCGTTTTGCAATGGAAGTATTTGGCCGATGGAGTGATTCAGCCCAAAATTTTTTATCGGAAACATCAAAGTTCGCAGCTTCATCTTTACAAATATCCAGCGCTGAGTTCCTCCACATGTGGCGCCGACGCTTTGCCACGTGTCTTCAAAAAGAAAACGTTTCCATCATGTCAGAAAAGATGAAATCGCTTGTCCAAAGACCACTGTGGATGCCAACTTTCGTCAGAAGCAGCCTGTCAGATGCTTTGGACTTGACTTTAGTTAATTAAAGTAATTACCATAGTGCATGCTTAGTTAGAATCTTATGTAGTTCGTAATCTATGTAGAGTTCTTCTTTAGTCATAGTTTCGTTTTAGTTCAGTTGAACTGTTTTCAGCTCCTCCTATAGCTTGTTGAAATTGTCTGCTGTATTTTGTTGATGTTGAATTATCTAAATAAAGAGAGAGAGAGAGAGAGAGAGAGAGAGAGAGAGAGAGAGAGAGAGAGGAGAGAGAGGAGAGAGAGAGAGAGAGAGAGAGAGAGAGAGAGAGAGAGAGAGAGAGAGAGAGAGAGAGAGAGAGAGAGAGAGAGAGAAGAGAGGGAGAGAGAGAGAGAGAGAGAGGAGAGAGAGAGAGAGAGAGAGAGAGAGAGAGAGAGAGAGAGAGAAGAGAGAGAGAGAAGAGAGAGAGAGAGAGAGAGAGATGAGAGAGAGAGAGAGAGAGAGAGA
>NC_085085.1:14577816-14635316 GCF_963422355.1 Corticium candelabrum
ACTTTGAAGGAGGCTGCCAGTCTCGCACCAGCAGCATTGGACATGCCTTACGATGACTTTGCAAACTATTGGCGTTGTCGATTGGCAGTTTGCCTTCAGAAAGGAAACGCAGATATGATACATAACAAGATTGCAGCAATTATAGGACAGACTCCAATAGATCTTAATTCGATAAACAATATCGAAGCAAGACATTACAGTATCGATTTTACGTAAATTAGTTTAATTCTTGCGTGTTAGTGTTGATGTAGAGTAGAGGTTGTATTTGTGTCTACATAGCGTATGGTAGTTTGCTTAGCGACTGACTTGATGGTTCTAGATCATATTCTGTATCTACGTTGAAGATTTATTTCAAATATATGAGAGAGAGGGGGGAGAGAGAGAGGGGGAGAGAGAGAGATGGGAGAGACAGAGATGGGAGAGAAAGAGAGAGGGGGAGAGAAAGAGAGAGGGGGAGAGAAAGAGAGAGGGGGAGAGGGGAGAGGGGAGAGGGGAGAGAGGGGGAGAGAGGGAGAGGGGAGAGAGGGAGAGGGGAGAGGAGAGAGAGGGAGAGGGGAGAGGAGAGAGAGGGAGAGGGGAGAGGAGAGAGAGGGGGAGAGAGGAGGAGAGAGAGGGGGAGAGAGGAGGAGAGAGAGGGGGGAGAGAGAAGGGAGAGAGAGAGAGGGGGAGGAGAGAGGGAGAGAGAGAGAGAGAGGGGAGGAGAGAGGGAGAGAGAGGGAGAGAGAGAGAGAGGGAGAGAGAGAGGGAGAGAGAGAGAGGGAGAGAGAGAGATGGTGTCCTTGGTCATCATCATGCAAATTCCTACTAGCAGATGCTGAATCAGTGAAAACCAACAGTTGCTCTGACCAATATTTGAAAATAAGGCGTTCCAGACGGTTTGTTTTGCACAGCCCGGATGTGCAAGTGCCTAGTGGAAACAGTCGCTTTCTTGAACTGGTTTAGACGCGTTTAAGCTAAACTAGTTTAATTAATTAAGGTGGAAACACGGCCAAAGTTTCAACCAGTATATAAGATATACATTGTTTCCTAATTCTCTCAACTGTAGAATTACAAGTGACTGAGTACAAGATAAATTTATGCTGATTGTATTGTAGACTTTCCAAAACCAGAATATTGCTATATTTAATTGCATTTACTAGAATTAGTGTGAAATATGAAGTTATCATGCAGTTTACAGTATAGTCGTTCATTAGTGATCACAGTATGTATACAAACACCACACACACAAACACACACACACACACACACACACACACGCCACTATTGATACTCTTATTGTTAGGCTGATGATGAGACTGGAATAGAGAATTGGAAATTTGACGCACACCCTGCTGATGATGGAGAAGTACAAGCACAAACAGAGACGCAAGAAGCAGACCCCAGTGTTAAATGTCCAGAAAGATTCGTTGGTTATGAAGCTCTCTTAGATGCCAAGCCTGATGATACTGTAATGATTCCAGAAGGTCAGCTACCTTTTAATCCGACAAACGTGTCACGTACTGTTATCAGTTTGTGTGTTTCAGGAGTTCAAAGTACAGCCAAGGCACTTAAAAGAGTTTTGCACCACCCACTTCACTTGCCAGATTGTAAAACGATTCCAACTAGTGACAGCTCTAGGCATTCATACCTTCACAGAAAGGTACTACTATACATCATAATGCTGGAGTGATGTAGCATAGAAACTGTTGACGTAACTACACAGCTGCACACGCTGCCAACTTCAACTCATGTTCAAGAAACTCGAGTGGCCGAACTGCACAGTCTTCTTCAAGAGATGAAAAGCAACTTGAATGTCACGGATAGAAGGCTTGGTAAGGAATGTGACAAATTGAATACGATGAATTTGCATTTATTTGTGTTTCTTAGATTCTGTAATGAAGAGTGGAGAAGATCCAAAGCTTCAAAGAGAAGCCAAGAAGCTACTGTTACAGGTATGCACTTTAGAAGCATCCACCGTGAATTGAGTTAGATGTTTCTTTGTAGTTCGCAGTAGTTGCACAGAATATGCATTGTCCGTCATGGTAAATATGGTTTAACAACCTTTCACCTCAGTTCTCTTTTTCCACTCAATTTATATGGTACCCCTATTGAAATTGGTTGGGAGAAAATTATCCAATGAATTTTGCAGGAATGACTACACTTGTACAAATAGCATATCTGCAAACACGCACGTCCAAGTAATACTCAAGTTTCATGTTGTGTTCAGAAATCAGAGCCGTCTTGACATCGTATGAATGTAATTATATACTGTCTGTTTGATTATTGAATAGGTTCAAGCCAAGTATGATGAAGTCAGAGAAAGGTCTCTTCGTCCTGCTTTGGACATTTTCCAATCAAAGTTTTCGTCGAGTCAAGGTAGTCAACAAGACAGCAAACAGAGTGTACAACATCAAAAACACCAAAAGTTGCTATAGCCCTATCATTTAGCTATCAATCTTAAATTATTAGTATACATAAATCTGCAGTATTGGTATTTATCAGAATTACATATACATGTACAGTACAGTACTGTAGACACGTCAATAGTGTGAGCTGATGATTAGATAAAAAGAATGTAAAACAAATAATATCCCGGATGTCAACTGAGAATATGGCTGGTCGACTATGCTTGCTGCTTGTTTGCACCGTCATGCAGACTTCTCTGGGCGCTGTGCGTTTGCCATCAATATTTTCAGACCACATGGTTTTGCAGGTTTGCTAATCACCTTGGAACGAGCATGCAAACGAGAGATCTTCAGCTGCACCTGCTCATGTAATACGATGATCTTTGGCATGTAGACAAACAGCGAATATGGAGCCCGTTCGTTCATTTTCGGGTTTGCTAATCCGGGAGAGAAGGTGACAGTGGACGCTCCCAGAGGTCCATACTACAATCTGGCCAATTCCAACGGCAGGTATGTATTAGGTTCGTGGGCGGAGCTCATGGTCATAAGACAGCCTACTCAACATAAACAACACCTACTCGCTGATGCGTGACAAACCTCTCATGTCAAAATTTTCTATCTTAAATAAGGTGGTCCATCATGCTGGACCCTGTTGGAGCTTCCATGAAGACATACAACATCACCGTTTCTGGAGAAGAAGGACAGCCCATTGTCATCAAAGACGTGATGTATGGGAATGTGCTGCTGTGCTCAGGACAGGTTGCACAATACAATGCAAATAATGATCAAATCAGTAGTAATTTTAGCTAAAGATGACAGTTAGTTATTTCAATAATTTAATTAATAACAAATTTACTGTAAAAACACGATAAGATTTGACAATTTGACACACACTGGCAATGAATGGCTGTATAGAATTGTGTTGCAGAGCAATATGGTATTCACAGTCGGTGGAATGTTAAATGCAACAGCAGAGATTGCTGCTGCCCATCACCCCAATATTCGTCTATTTAAAGTAGCTCTGACAGAGAGCCCTACACCAAAGTGGGACGTCAACGGCACATGGCAGTTGTGCTCTCCTCAAACTGTTGCATCCTTCTCTGCTGTCTGCTACATGACAGCCAGATTCACAATGGACATGCACTGGCACGATCAACCCATTGGATTAATAGACTCGTCTTGGGGTGGAACGCCGATTCAGGCTTGGATGACACCAGAAGCCTTGAAACAATGTCCACAGGCCTCAAAGGCAAAATCAATTTCTCAAAACTGACAACAAAGTCATGATTTTGTATTTCTGTAGGAAGGATCAATTGATGTGTACAATGACGTGACAGGACCAGGAGATCCATCTGTACTTTGGAATGCCATGATTAACCCACTGGTTGGATATTCTATCCGAGCAGCTCTTTGGTACCAAGGAGAAGCCAATGCACGTGATGCCGTACCACAGTCGACAAAAAGCTACACATGCTACCTGACACACCTTATTCAAGTTAATATTACTATCTGGTTCGCATACTACTAGTTTCCATATGTTTTACTATTTTGTAGTCCTGGCGAGATCTATGGGGCATTGGAGACTTTGCATTTTTATATGTTCAACTGGCACCATATGGAAATGGAGATACTGTATCATACGTCCGCCAAGCTGAACTCAATGTCTTGTCACACGCAGGAGGAGATGTGAGCACTATCTAGAAGAGTATGATCGTTGATCACATCTACAGTGTTTGACGTATTGGATGGGCAGGTGGACACGACAGGCATGGCAGTAATCATTGATCTTGGTGAGGCAGATCATCGTGTTCACCCAAGAAACAAAACTGAAGTAGGTCGAAGAATGGCTTTACAACTCCTCCACGTTGCACTTGGCTTACAGCAACCTGAGGTACTCATCTGTGATAGAGAACAAATATTAGTATCTTATTTCATTTGTGTACCAGGTAAATTTCTCTGGTCCAAGTTTGGTCAAAGCTACAGCGATGTCACAGTCAGTTTTTACATTATTGTACGATGTGTATGTGTTTAAGAGCTCCGAGTGTCTGTCACTATATGCAGAAACATGGTAAGTGTTGAGATGCTCTTCGGTGACGGTATGTTCTGGAATGGTTCCCATGGCTGTGAACAGTGTTGTAATGGAGCATCACCAGTTCAGGTTTGACATTATCGTTTGTTGAATAATCAACCATTGATCCTATAATTATATTGGTGAGTGCAGGTTAGTCCCGATGAAGTCTTTGCACCAAACTCAACATGGTATAACACGACAGCAACAATCAAAGGATCTACTCTGCAGGTTGTTGTGAAAGGAATGGCGGAAACATTAATGGTGAGAATAAACTCATTACTGGTTTTCAAAGCAAGATGATCAACTTCTTCTGTTCTACTACAGCCAAAGTCCATTCGTTTAGATTGGGCGAGTTTCCCTGAATGTGTCTTATTCAACGAACACTGGTTGCCAGCATCTCCATTCATTGCTAATATTTCTTTCAAATCGTAAAATATAGCACTCATATTAGTTAACTTTACATTATGTCTCATTAGCATCATGTAACATCATGTGTAGAGTCTCTCCTCCACTGGCAGTTTCTCCCAATTTGCTCGAGACACCACCAATGGGATTCAACAGGTAAGGTTGCTTGTGCCAACTGGACATGACAATCAACAAGTTTATCTCTAGTTGGAATTATTACCATTGCAATATTGATGAACAATCTGTAATGAGAACAGCTGATGCTTTCATTGCTAACGGTATGGCCAAAGCAGGATACAAAGTCAGTGCCACTTCTGCTCCATTAAGATGAGACAAATACGCTTCACTGATGATTTAGTATATCAATATTGATGACTGCTGGATGGTGGAAAGAGCACCAAATGGAGAGATTCAACCAGATCCTGTGAGGTTTCCTTCTGGAATGAAAGCTCTGGCTGATTATGTTCACTCAAAGGTCAATCCAACCATCAAACTTATTTTAATTAAAAGTTTTTTAATGATTAATATTAAACTACATATTGATAGTAACCTGTGACAAACTTTGTTAACTTAGCTTCTCAAATAAACCGTCAAAAGTGCTATATGCTAACTGTAAATTGTAGTCTTAAGCCACCATTGTTCTCAGATTCTTACTCTTTGGGGTACTGTACAACAAAAATCCTCACCACCACAAAGTGGGGTGATTGAACGGGCTGCGTATATTTGTAATACATGTTTTACTAAAAGTATTGTTGCATTTGTCTAGGGTTTGAAGTTCGGTCTGTACACAGCACAGGCTGAGTTTACATGTCAGGTAGAACAGATTCTGAAAGTCAACATATCTAATGTCTCAGTACTGTACTATCCATTCTTGTACTACAGGGCCGTCCAGGAGCATACAATCATGAAACTCAAGATGCAGCCACCTACTGTGAATGGGAAATTGACTACTTGAAAGTAACAAATGATGTTACTGTGGCACTAAAAAACAGAAACCCTTAATACTTGCCTCACTCAGATAGATGGCTGTAGGGGAGCAAGACACCCTAACAGAAGCACATCATGGCAATTGTTTCGAAAAGGATTTGATGATTGCTACCAGAAGACTGGTCACTTTATTGTCATGAGGTCGGAAAGTATATAGAATTGTTACAGTTGAATTCTCAACTTATCTTCTTTAGTGTTGAGTCGTGTGGATCAATGTCTGATCCTTGTCATTGGTACACACCACAGCTGGCAAACATGTGGCGAACTGATGGTGATGTGCAAGTAAAACCCTTTGTTTCTGCTGCAAATATGTCTAATTAGACTAGACTATTGTGTCCTTGTCAGGCTACATGGGCTTCTGTCATGGCAAACTTGGACAAGAACAATGAGATGGCATCAATAGTCAGCAAAGGCCACTATAATGATCCAGATATGCTTGAAGTCAGAGCTTGAACTGCTTTATGCATGCATTAGCATACGATAGTAGCTTAGAATTATGCATCTAGGTTGGTGATGTTGGGCTGACATTCACTGAACAGAAGTCTCATTTCTCAATGTGGAGTTTGGTGACTGCCCCATTACTGGCTGGCAATGATATTATTCATATTTCAAAAGAAGTAAACTGTGTTTTCAATTGCAACCGCAGTAGCTTACACTTTATGTAGTCATTAGATATCTTAACAGCTCCAGAAGTACTTGCTGTCAATCAAGATCCACTTGCTAAGCAAGGAATTCGAGTATCACCAAGCAATACCACAGGAGGAGAGGTTTGTATCTGGACTGCTTGATTGTTTGCTGTAACTGATTGGACTGACTGCTTGAAAAGGTTTGGGCTCGGCCTCTTGCAGATGGCAGCATGGCAGTTGCTCTATTGAATCGTGGGGATGAACCAGTTACAATCACAGTCACATGGGAAGAACTCTCTCTCAACCCCAGTATATTACTTTGGTGTCAATCATATGATAATCTATTAAGGTTTCACATTTATTTAGAGACAAATGTCACAATCAGGGACTTATGGAACAGAAAAGATGTAGGTGAAGCTATGACGAAGTTCTCGATGAAGGTCATTCACATTGGTAGATGAATCACAAGTATATATTCTATTTGATTATTTTGTGTTACACAGGTGGCATCACATGATGTTTTTCTGTTCAAAGCAACTCCTCATACTTAAATTCCATTGCCATGGCTGAAATCAAAATCGTTTGTTTGCTTGAATTTCTGTGTAGACAGTTACAAAGTTTTCATTGCTTCTTTTGTTCTTGTACTACCGTCGTTCTCTTGTGATTGATTGCACTGACTTTTTTGTTATCATTTCTTCAGAAGTTGTACACAATTGGAAATTGGATATAGTTACAAGAAGTAGCCTGCATTGCAACCTAGAGTACATACTATACCATTTCATTTGTCTCAACTAATTTGTTGGTCTTAGTTATACATACAAATTGATGAAAACTGCATCCAATAGGGCAACATATCACAAACGTACTTCATATCAGTGTATGCCAGCATAATGCCATGCAAGGACAATTGCCCCTCAGACGAAACAGGTAGCATCTTCCATTTCTATGCGCACGGTCTGTAGAGATTAGGCCTGTGTCCTGATATCTTCTTTGCTTTTCTGTGTTTCCCTATCCATTGTTGGTTCGAAGTGGCTTAGCTGATCTCAAAATGCATCACAAAACAGTAATGCATAAAATAAAATATTGGCAGGACTCTATATTTTGGGACTATAACATACTTACCATTTATCATCTTCTACCTGTTGATTCAGGTACATTCTTAGTCAAAACTTGAGAAGCATGTGTATGCCCATTTTCACAGTTTACTTCCCAATCTTTGCTCTCTCTGTCTCCAGACACCCGTGGTATGTGTTGTAGTACATATACCCGTATTGCTCATGTGTATGGTTTTCTTGAGCTTCCCTCTCCATCACCATCTTTACTGTCTTGTTTACCTTACTGCTGGTGTGGGGATACGTACAACACAGGGTTTTTGTATGGGGTCACTCTTTGAAGTACTGGTACATACAGTGTACATCTAGAAGGTCCACAAAGCATTGTGCAGGGGCATGCAATAATTACACAATCAGCACCAAAGATTAGGCACTTTAGTGCTATTTGATGAAAATGTATTGCTGTAAAGCTGAGTGTCTACATGCCAGATAGAAAATTCCTAGTAAAGGTCACGACATTAGATCAAATGTACCAGCACTGTACTAAAATTTTATAGTACTATGATAGCACCATCCAGGAGCATACAATCATACAACTCAAGACGCAGCCATCCATCAGGACCGTTGCCAACTATACCCTTGCAACAACCCCTTCACAGTATTATAGCCAATAGTAGTTACATGTGTCTAGTCTCGTGTAGCCAGACCCTTCCCCGCCACATCATACTTTCGCCCTGAAGTATGACGCAGCAGGGAAGAGTCTGGCTACGCGAGACATGTGTCCATGTCTCACAAAGACTTTGACCACTATTCGTGCATTTGTGTTATGGCAAAACATCTCCATTTTAAATAATCAACAGCTTAGTTGATATTAACTTACACTACAAGATCTCAACGTAGAGTATACAATAAATAAATTAAGTCAAAACAAACCATTTTGTGACATCAGACAAACCTCTGCCTATTTTAAACTTGAAGACCATCATAGCCTCCACTGAGTACACCACCTAGACCTTTCCACAACTGCACAACATACTTGCAAATGTTTAGTTGTATGTGATTTTGTCTGGTGGTAGATGTCCAGCATCACCTAATGACTGCAACGAAACTCGTCCGCTCGGGCGAATTGTCAAACGAGTAACACTGCAGTTAGCTAGACTAATTCGTAGCCAGCTCTCAGGAGGTAACTGCAGAGCTCTAAACAACACAACACTACATAGATACAATGGCTAACATCTCGCATTGCTGTACAATACCTGCAAACAAAGTAACGTATCACATTGCTGTGACCAACAAATATCTCGTAACTGTCTTCCTTCTGATCTACATCAGCCCGATAAAAAAACTTCCTAAAAGCTGCCTCAATTCTTGCACCATCTTGAAAAAACTGCTGCAACACATTGAAAAGAGTCCTGTCTCAATACAAGACTTAAGTCAACTGTTCAGAAAATAAAATTACAATTATACCTACTCACTTTACAAATGAATGAATCTACAAAGGAATTAATACTGTAGTACAAAAATACAAATATATTCTACTGATATCAAGTAGAAAATTATATTGTCAACAAGTTTCTAGATAAAGTGTGACTATACGAACTTACAATCTGGTCATCTGTGATAATAATTTTTTAAGTTTTCTTGCAGTAGCAAACATCGTCCCCACTCTCTTGAATTTAGTAGCATCATACAACTGACTGCCAAATAATTTTGTTTAATTAATTAAGCAAGCCTAGTTCAAAGTTACTTCCTAATTTGATTGCACTGTGGCAGCTACCCTATAGCAATTCCCTGCTTAGCTTCCTGTTAATAATGCTTGTTCTTAGCTTCCTGTTAATGATACTCTGTTTGCTAAAGGTCTTTCAAAATCAAAGGTATGTGATCCCAGAGAGGCGGGCTGGTACAGACCACATGGTTGGCAAGAGTGATGGTTAAAACCACATATTCATGCTATTATAATGCAGCCATTTAAATATGCACTGACGTAGTGCTCTGGTTTCCAATTGTGACTCGGCGGTTCGGGATGACATGGGGCTCCTTCGGCGAGCATCTCACATGTCTCAACTGACACATCTGGTAGAAACCCACAGATAATATTAGTTGTCTCTCTAGCTCGTGTCAACGTCGACACAACCAATCTCGTATACGGTTTATCAAATTCTTTCAGTCTCTGTCCCGTCAGAGTTGCTTGACTCCTGCCCAACTCTGTCAGACATCTCAACTTGTCGTCTGACGGCTTCAAGTCGTATTGTCCATGTCTGATGAAAATAAGATGCCTCGAAGCCGTTGGTTTCTCTGGCTTATCGACTGCTTTCCCGGAATCGGTCTCTAGTTTCTTGGCTGGTTTCCTCATGTTCTCTGGCGAACGGCGATCCCAGTTGAAGTCCCACATTTTGTTAATGCTTTGCTCGTTTTCGAGTTCAGCTGCTTGAGTTCGCCTATGCAGGAACAACCAGACAGCTCCGCTTGTACCGAGAAGAGCAGAAAGAGCTTTCGCCATGATCAGCGCCGCACACTTGCCCTCGGAGAGCTGACCACAGCATATACTTAATTAACTAATTAAATCCGTATAGTACCTTGTTTTTTCTTTCATGATAGCCTACAACGTAAGTAGCTTGCTATAGAGTTTTTCACGTACACCAAGTAATACACGCGTGCATGCAGCTAGAATATACTCAAATGCAAGTATATATCACAACAAGATTTGCCAATATCTAGATCTGCCTAAATCACTGATAAATACAAATGGAATAAAATGCCTCATGAGCTATCCTGTATTGCATTGTAACAAATATGTACACCTCTTGTGCTATGTATACCTGATGATCAAAGACCAGCGAAACGCAATAGCTTCAATTTTAGAAACCGAGTGTACAGTACACATGTTCACAACATAAAAATAGTCTGTTTGCCCCTACAAAAAAGTAGTTAGTGATTGCCTAACGAGGGATTAACTTCAAACAAATCTTGATTCCCCCTTTAGCTTTTAGCGTCACATTAATTAATCTTTCAAAGGTGTGATCTTTAACTTCAATCAGCTCATAGCTAAAGCAAGAAATCAAGGTGACATAAAGTGCAGCTTATGGGTAAGTAATATGCTTACCGATAAACAGTCATTGCTACAGCCATTCGTTCTTCATTCAAGGCAAAGTTCTGACCAATACAATTCCTACAAACACGTGTGCACATGCAGTTCACACCTTAGTGAAGAGGAGATAGACAAACTCAAAATCAAAACAACCTTGGTCCTGCAGAAAATGGAACGTAAGCATATGGATGACGACCTTTAGAATTTTCAGGAGAAAAACGGCTGGGCCTGAACTCCTAACAATCAAGAGAAAGACACTCGATACAATGCATTAAAATAAATCAGTCCAACACATCCTCTACCTCTGGATTATCCCAAACATGAGGATTATGGTGAAGGCTGAAAATATCAACCCATGCCCATGCACCTTCATACACATATTTACAAAAAAATCGTGTCACTGAACTTACAAAAAACATGGCATGTTACCTTTAGGAAGAACACAGTCACTCAATTGAATATCACTGGTGACATCACGGTGCACATTGGGTACAGGAGGAAACAAACGCATAGCTTCCTTGATACACTGTGTTGTAAACACCAACGAGTTCATATCATCCCTAAAATTAGACTAAATAATATGGATCAAGTACTGTCTAATGCTTGCACAAACCATTGCAGCTCCGTTTTTCCATCATGCAAAATTCCTTCCACCTCATCCCGACACTTTTGTTGATACTCAGGATACTTTGCTAAGCAATACAATGCCCAGCCAATGCCTTCACACATACCATAGCACAGCTTACATGAATGAAATGCAACCTTGTTTGATTAAATTACCACTGGATGTTGTATCGTGACCTTCAAACATAAATGTATCCACTTCATCTCTGATTTCGCTGTCTGTTAGCCCAACACCATTTTCGTCCTGAAAAGTATATGCCATCATGTACATATAGTACCAAAACATATATACTGTCTTTGTTACCTTGGCCTCAATCAGTATGTCCAAAAAGTCCAAATACTTACGTTTTCGTAGTTTGTCTGATGTCTATAATAGAACACAATGTACACAATGCCCAAAGTATTCGTAAACATTAATACATCTTTGTTTTTTATTGCTTTGCGACGATCACTAATAACTTTCTGTGAAAAATCATGAACAAATTTCTTTGCTCTCCTGAACCTCCAGCCAGCAGGGGTTAAAGCATGAATAAGGTTGCTATGATAAGGAGGGTAGCTACATCACAAAATTAACACAATGATCAACCGATTTGATTGCCTTACAATAATGCAGAATTTTAGCTTACAGTATCCTATCGACTACAATCTCAGACAACTCGTAAACAGCATTGACATAAGAAGATTCCACTCTACAAACAATTTCATTAAAATCAACTTTTAATTAACACATGTTCCACGACATAAATTATTGGCAGATACCCTGTCTGGCAGTCAGACTGGCAGCTAAAAATACACTGAAGCAGTACATCAAGTGACATGTGGCTAGCATATTTGAACACTTCAACAGGTTCATTCTTTTCGGCTGCACTGGACCATAAATCCTAGTAAAGAGTAAATATTCATAACTGACATAACAATTTTGTAAAATCATTTTAATTCAACTGATACCATACCAGCATAGTGTTAGCGCATTTTCTATAAACATCAACATAAGGTCGAAGAATTTCAAAGTGGAATGCGGGAGTAAGAAGTCGTCTACTTCTATGCCATCTCTTGCCACTTGCAATCAATAGACCGTCTCCTGTAACATGATAAATTTATACTGACTCCTAATTAACATTAATTAATCAATTAAGAAATTCTACTCATATACAAACACAACTATAAAAATTCATAAAGAATCAAGACATTGCATGACTGTGCATGTGCCACTCAATTATTAGATGCCTATGGTACAACCCATTGAATCGCCTTTCAACGTCCTGATATAAGTTAATTATCTAGTTAGACCATGCACGTACGTAAAACAGACAAAATACACGTACAGACCTAGGCATATGTGGACAGTTCACAGATACGCGAACAGATCAACAGACATGAACCAAAGAGGGACTTACCAAGCCAAGGTCTCAGCAATCCATACGCAATTTCTGCTTTAGGCTCTATTACAAATAAAAGCCTTAATTAATTGCCATGTCGAGAAACCAAACAAACTCCAATACACGCATCCGCGTATATCTACGTGCAGCTCTAGTGTACGTTTCGCTTTCCACAGCTGACACAAATCTCCAGCAAATTACCAGATGATTTCAAGACCGTTTGTACGTCGTCCGGATTGGCCAACACGCAACCAATTGCAAACGGTCCCAGCGCGACGCGGAACGGTCGACCTTCGTACTTCTTCAAACAGTCCAGCAGCAACTTGATGGCGGACTCCCCTGGATCAGTTATTTGTCCCTAGAGGTCAACGATGTGCAAGTTGCCATCTTCACTAACTCTGTGATCGAAATTATAGCTATACGTTTTGTAGGTGTCCCCACAGAAAATGATGAGGCTCGCCACTGATCTTCATTAGACGCCGACGGAATATTATGAATTCATAGAGTGAGTGCAGCAGCTTGAGAAAAATGACAACAAGAACTGCAACTACCAGTCCAACTCCAACTATACCCATGCCCGCCCGTACAGTATTTTTACTAATAATAAAGCTCTAGCGTCTTGCGAACTCGCCCCTAGATCACGTGCTAGTGATCACGCGTCTTACGTAAACGGTTTTGTAGCAGGCTCTTCCATGATCCAAGGCTCCGTGTGCATGCCCCTCTCCAAAGTTCTACAGCTCTGCCGCTATAGTCGGAAAAGCCAACCCTACCGACTGGTTGGAACTTGAAGAGCACGCCACTCTTCGATCCAACCTCAGCTCTGCGCTGGAAGAAGTTGGAAGAGAGGCGTGCTCTTCCAGACTCTTCTGGAAGAGCCCAATCGAGTGGCTCAACCCTCAACCATTAGATTAGGCAAAACCTATAGCTAAGCACACGCCAAGTCTAGAGTATTCAGCCTTTCTCCTCCTGGGAATTCAGTCAAGATGTACAGAAGCACATACAGTACATTGAATGAATTTAAGTTTGTTTACAATACATGGATCTACTAATAACTAATAAAATTGTACTGGTAATCAATTTGCTACATAAATCTTATTTCTGAGATGTATGCAGCTCTAGATTGCTATGCAGTACTTTCCCTTGCTAATATATCATCTCTGAGTTGTTCATCTGTTTTATCCTGTGTGTTGATAGTTAATGCTTGGCACAGTTTCATTACGTCATCATGATTCAGATTCTGAGTTTTCAAAATTTCTCGAAAAGCATCAGCTAGAATTTGTTGGTCACCATATTTGACGACTAAGCTAGCTAAAAAACTTCTATCCAGGTCAGAAAGCTTTCTTTCAGTTTGTAAACGACGTTCAATCTTACTGACAGCTTCTGCAATATCTCTTGTATCATCATCTAATTCTGGATTACCTTCACACTGCTTTGTTAAAACTGACAGTTGGCTTAGTAAGCGATCACGATTCGCACAAGACGATTGACTACTTCTTGAAGTATGATTTTCAGATTTGAAATCTTTTTGCTTCATCTCCACAGATGATTGATCAAAACCAGAAGTTTGTACTATCACAGGTAGCAAGTGTGATTGTTGTGATTGCTTGTTAAGCAACAAATTTGATGAGCCATTAGATACAACCGAAGATGATTCAGAAACGTGAAATTGTGCTGTTGACCTATCTTCCTGCTGTCTTGGTAATTCATAGGTAGGCAAAGTGCAGGCAAATGGCTGATCAGTCTCAAATCCACTGTCATTGCCAAACATGATACTGCTGCGTCTTGACTCCAAAGTCTGTATAGCTGATCCACATACATGTTCCGCACCTGCGTGTAGTGCTTGTCTTACTCTTTGTTGGGAATAAGTAGTGCCGCCAGCAGCCTCAGTTTGGCTAGTGATCAATGCTTTAGACAACTGATTATGTTCTGCCTCACTTGCAGATAACGCTAATGCTATATCAAGCTCTTCTTCAGTGTCAAGCTGACAATAAGATTGTTGCTCCTTTCTAGACATTTCCAATACCAACTCCAATTCACTGTCCTGTTCAGTCGAAGCTATCATACCTCGAGGTATATTCTCTGCTTGAAGATCATCTATTGTATGCATGCCATTTGTCACAAGAACAGAATACGTGTGATCATCAAGGGGTGATGTAGGAACACGTAATTCTAGAAAATTCACTGTGTCTGTGTCTGGAATGGTCAAGTTTGACTTCATGCTATCACTCAGCCATCTGACGTAACACAGTTGCATTGTGAACTGATGTAAATCCAACTGGCCATCATCATTCAGTAAACTGAATAGATAGCGAGCCCCTTGTAAACCTTGTATATAAATTGGTGTAAAAATTTGCGGCACTCTTCTTGTCAATCTCAAAAAATTGTTTGCTTCATGTTTTTCAATTTGCTGTTCAGATGTAGTTGCCATTCTGTACATCCTCGAAGGAAGTGCAAGACTCCATTTAGCATTCAAGCATGCCAACTGCCAATGAAATTCAAATATGAAAGACAGATAATTTTCTACTGCTGATGACTGAAAGTAAATTCGCAGTTCTTGTGCAAGTTCATCCTTCTGTTGGAAGATCAAACAATATAGCTGTGTACCCCCATCTGGCATAAGTGACGTGTTCTTTACAGCTTCCAAACTCTGTTGCACCAACTTCTTAATTGAAACGTACTTGTCGTACACCCTTTTTAATAAGACAGACTGAGTAGAGATAATATTGCCTTGTGAACTGAGATCTTGTTGCCATAACCGCAGTGCGGTGGCTGCTGCCTCTGTATACTTGATGACCATGACGCATAACTCTCTAATATCACCTACCATATACTCTCGTCTCAGCTCATTACATTGTGCACCTAAAACCTGGAAAGGCATCCTAGTAGTCAAGAAAAACAAATGAAATGCAAAATTCTGCATTATCACTATTTTGTGACAGCCTACACAAACAAGCAATAATAAATCACAATAAAATCTCAAGCAGATTGAAGAAGACCTTGTAACGAACAAATGCCTTTCAAACTAGCCACAAGTGATTCTGTCAAAACTATGTCCAACAAATCATATTCTGAAATTTAGTAAAAGCAGTAAGGAAACAATAATGCATGTACCTGTATACTGATGAACTTCCATTTTAGGATTGGTTCCTGCTGCAACGTAATGACTATCACGTACAGATAATGCTGGACCTGTTTTGACAAATAAACAGACTTCTTCAAGCTGCAGTTAATAAACAACAAACCTGCTGCATATATTGCAGTGTCTTTCAACTTCTTTTCATCTCTCTGAGACATGACATCAATACTGCCTAAAGATTCAAGCTGGCCAGAAGGTGCCATAATAATACTATGTTTCCTAGAATTGGCTGCTCTTTCAAATGCACTGCCAGCATCAACCACAGAAGTCAACTGTGGCAATCTGTATTGTGTTTCAGACTGTGCAGTATCCTGCAGACTCCTAACAGAGGTAGATGCAACATTAACCATTCTCGAATCTTCTTTTGATATTTCTTGATCGGTAACTGTTCCATACAAGTGAGACAAATCTGAAAATGCTGAAGCTGCAGCAAGAATAGCTATTGCAACATCTTGTCTTGCTTGAGATGGACGCAGCTGAATAACTCCTTTATTCTATATCCATGCAACATAAACAAAAATTACTGAAAATGCAGTAATGTCTGGAGAGGTGATGAAGAGACAACTACTACACATGTTCTTAGTTATGGAGCAATTTGTGAAACTTAAAACCAGAAAAGCTTGCAAAGTAGTGTATTCTGCATGGAGACAAGTGATTATTGGAAAGGGCTAGCAATAGGTAACGAGTTTGGGAGAGGTACATGTACAGTTGGAGATTGATTTGACGAGGCTAGCAAGTTGATGATGAGGCAGCAATTATATCTTATATTTATTCATAGAGCTGTTCACAGCAAATGCCGCATGGTTGTGAATGCCACATTGGCTACTAGGAAGTCATCTCAATTATGAAGTTCATGGAAGAAGTTGACTTTTTGTGATGCTGTTACATGTACTCAAACATATAAACAATCAGAGATTTGACCTCATCAACTGCGTTACTATAATTATGCGCGCATGTGATGCATTCCAATTGTCCGTCCGCCTGTCTGTCTGTCCGTCTACCACACACCACACTGCAACCCTAGCGCATGCGCGCCTAAGGTTAATAATTATTTTTCGCTTTCTGTTATTACCTGTTCACCTCCCAACTCGTACAGCAACAGCGTAACTTGCGGCCTCATTGACAGTAGAGCTGTATAGTGTACATCATGTAAGTGGTTAATTAATAATCGAGCCCTAAAGCTCAAAATTAAGTGTCAAAAGAGAAAAACAACCGAATTCACCTGGATCAGCATCCATCGTCCTTTCTGGATGTCGGATTATCTCTTTACAAAAGTTCATTATTACCAGCATATTATCAACAAAACAATCGTGTTCTAGCTCTTTCTTGGCTCTTGCCTGTGCAAACGACATATGGCATAGGTAGATAAAACAAGCCAACTAAGATTGCAAACTCACTATAGCAGCGATATACGTTTCCTTGCTAGAACACTGCGCCATGTACAGCCTCGGTTCCAAACGCTTTCCCGTATAGTATAGGTTTGCTTGTTGAATTTAACAAGCAATAAATATTTCCCTGCTTTCCCCATGTAAGCCATAGAAGGACTAAATAAAGTTCATACAGCCTGTATCGTTGTACTGACTAAAACGCGTAGATAAACCATGAATACTGAGATATGTATGAAAGTAATCTAGAGTGTAATGTAAAACAATTATACAAATATTATTGGAGGCATCCAAGTAATTGATAAAATGTGTATAGTTCCATTACAACGCATACATCACGTCTCTTTAGCTAGAGCGCTTATAATTTGTTTCAGCTGATCAGTGGATTGGTTGGAAACATCAAAACCCAACTTGTCGCATACAGTTTCAAGTGTTTGACGTTGCAGTCTGTCCTTCTCTACGAGGTTGTCTACAAATTCTACCAAGTCGTCATCTCTTGCATGGCGTTGAATAATCTCTAAAAGAACATCTCTGCCAATATCCCTCAATGTGAGCTTCTGCTGAACATTCCCTTGAAGATCTTTCAGCACTCTATTGACCTTCGCAAAGTTCTTACGTTTAAGTAGCTCCACTACTTGAACGGCACATTTCATCATTTCTTCTTCTCCAACAGTCCCTACCTTAGCTGCATGAGCTACAGAGACAGAAGGAAACGAAGAAAAAGTAGCAGGAGATGCCAATGGCTCATATTCTGATTGCAAAACTTTGTGCCTCCGTTGTTGCCGATGCTCATTGTAAGGGTCATCATCATCATCAGATTCTCTGAAGCCAGTACACGTTGAGTCACCAGTATCACTGTCTCCATCTGTATCTTTTTCAACATCATGTGGCAAATAGGAATCACCAGATGGCTTATTCGGCAATGATACATGTAAAGATCTATCATCAGCAACTTTACTTGGTGAATGAACACCACGTGATATCATCGCTCCTGACTCAGTCAAACTCTGGTGAGGAGTGCCACTGCTACCACTTACCAGACCACTGTCTGATTCTTGCAGAGAGCTGTGAGATTTATGCTGAGCCGCATCTTTGATTTGCTGCTGCTGTGTCTGTGCTCTTCGTTCATGATTCTGCATCTGTGGTGACCTCTGACCACCTCCTTGTCTAGATGATCTATGATTTCTACGACCATTAATAACCAAAACCGTACTTGACAATAGTGCTGGATCAATGGTACTGTCAAGCTGATCATACTGGTCATAAGCGTGTTGTGAAATGATACTATCTGTACCAACTTCTCTTTCAAAATGACGCTCATGAGCTCTATCACCTGATAAAGCACCCAAGTATCTACTTTGATCCTCACGATTCTGCTCATAAATAGGAATGTCCTGCTTTGACATCTCCAATACAAGCTGCAAAGCAATATCTTTTCCTTGCCTAGCAATTAAGTTTGTGGAAATCTCCAAAGCATCACTGTACACACTACCAGTAGACTGCATACCGTGTTGTTCAAGCAATTTGATAATATCCATTGGCTGAGATGCAACTCCCACATCAAAAAAATCAACTTCAACTTCATCTGAGGTTGGACGAATAACATTGGATTTAGCATGATCAATAAGCCAGCGAACTAGTGAAATGTGTTTCTCCTCAATGAGATTACCCTGCAGTTCTTGACTACAGTACAAACGTAACACTCTCAAAGCATCAACATACAAATTTGAAAAAATCTTGGGAACTCTCCTTGTTATGTCCAGGACTTGCTGAACCTCTTGACTGTCAACTCTTCTGTCTTGTGCACTAGTACCTTGACTCAGACTCTTCACTAATCCAAAAGTCCACTTGACATTGAGATCTGCAAACTTCTCATGTAGATTAAATAAGAACATCACATATCTTGGCTCCATAGATGATTCTTGCCAAAAACCACAAACCATACGAGTAAAATCCTTTTTTAATTGCCATATTGTCATATAATGTTGAGATGCCTGTCTACCTAACTGTTGCTCACTTTCCACATCCTCCAAACTTTTCTTTACTGTTGACTTAATGACAAAGAACTTTGACACACGACCGTTATCTGATTGATTCATAACATCTTCTGATGACCAGAAAAGAAGACATGCACCTGTTTGCTCAATTCGAGAACAGACTACATTGAAAAGCTTAAATACATCATTATGTGTGGCATATTCAGCAACTAATCGTTGGCACTGCTTGAAGAGAAAACGAAAAGGAATTCGAGTTGTCAACGTAAAGAGATAGTATGAAAATTCTTCCATTATTTCAACAACATGTAAACCTAAATACAATAAGAGCATTAACAAGCCACACATACTCATGAGTGTCGACATCCAGGAATAGCATATACTCAAGCAATATGTATAAACAATTAACTATTACAGTAGTCCTATATTACAGTAAGCTCAATGGAATACAAATGTGAAAGGCACGGTACTGTCTTGTTATATGCAGTCCCCCATAGAGCTGACCTACCTGTCAAGGAGGGTAATGATGGAAGAGTTGTCCTCGTCAAATCTGCATATCGATTGTCAGTTGCAGGTATGGATTGAGATACTCTAGACACTGTAGAAAGACTTCTAGTAGCTAATAAAGAACTATCTCGATCACTGTGTGCTCGTGACGGTGTAGAAGTGACAAGAGGACTAGACTCATGAAGTTGATGATCCCAACTTTCATGATGTGATTGAGCTACTTCTGCAAACATGCCACCAGCAGTAAGAGATGACGAGCTGAAAGACTGTTCCAAACCAAACCGAACAGCAAGATCAGAAAAACCATTCATCGATGCTGCTGCCTGACCAAATGCTGTTGCAGCAGCGTCACGAGCAGGTCCAGGCACAAACACGACTGTACCATCCTAAATATTGTTCACGATGTATTATTGGAATCGTATTTGTGCTATTTATAAAACTACAAACCTGTACATCAGCATTGAAGTGATACAAAAAGTCTACTGCATCATTTGAAATTCCATAGTCAGCTAGCGTAAATAACATTAGTTTTATACACAAAGCCTAGGAGAATGTTATGTATTGTCTAGTATCGACAGCTAATTTAGTCACATACCAGGATTTATAGTGATGGATGTTCTATTGTTGGATACAAGTTCTGCAGCAACAGCTGCGATGGATCTGACGTCATCTTCGAATTGATCAGGTGGCACGGCGGTTTGATAGAAGAACTAGAATAGATGACAACCGTTGTAACACGTTCACAAGCCGTAGGTAGAGACATACGATCTTACAAGTCTTTCCTGAAATGACTGCCTCATGCTATCAGTGTTCAACTCCATTTGGTTAACTCTGAATCGACAAAGAGCACACAACGCAAGTCGTCGCGATATGTTATGCACATGCGCGAACGGGGAATTTTCCATGATGTCATGGCAGTGAGCCAGTACATGGGTAAGCACGTAAGGCGACTTTACGTTATGCAAGATCATGGCACATTTTGTTGTTGTAACGTATCGTATTGATTTTCGTAACCTAACGCAAGATGTTGAGATGGTTCAACTTTTCCTTGTTGACGTCAGCAATCATCCAGCAGTGAGTGAGTGTCACTCCTGAGCATGCGCATTTTACTGCTGTGGTATGGATACCGACGAGCGTCCTATTGACCTTGTACGCGAGTATCCGTATTTGTACGACATGGTCGGTCATGCTCACTTCATTTACTAGGGCCTGGTATTCCCCTAGAGCCTGCCTGCACTGGAGACTCTATCTAGAAATGAGTCTAAGAACGATTCGTTTAATTAAGTGAGCAAACGGCGACGAAAAAGCTTCATGAACTTCCGTCGCCCCATCCTTTTGTATTGTAGCTAGGGATTGTGTGTACTTGACAACCAAACACCTTCAGGAGTTGAATGCCACCTACAGTCAACTATTCACACGTCCCTTACAATCAATCCTTTACTACACTGTGCTGCATCTAACACTGTTGATAGTCAATGTTTGCTGATATCAATTTCTATGTCAGTAAATACCATACCACTGTCGTTACAACGGAACTGAGTGTATACCTAGACTGTACATTTCAATTGTCTTGATCACGATCGCAAAACGACGACTACCTATACCAGGCCTATATACGTAATCCAAACTACTAGGAAGTTTGCATGTTTACTTCCATGACAGCTAGGTTTTCGACAAATACGTATTGTCTAGCTAGGACTTGGCGTTTCAGTAGACGGTCTGAAAACTCCGTTGGACGTGTTACTCACGAACGAGGCGCCTACGGATGCCGTACAACTAGTAGTTGACTGACTGTAGGTAGCATTCGGCTCACACAATCCTATATAGCTACAATACAAATGGATGGGCGACGGAACTTCATGAGGGTTTTCGTATAAATTGATATCGGCTATCACCAGTGTTAGATGTAGTCTCGCGTAGCCAAACCCCTCCCCTTCTTGATATCTACCGGCGGGAAAGGTATCAAAGGTATCAAATTCCCCGCCGGTAGATATCAAAAAGGGGAGGGGTTTGGCTACGCGAGACTATGTTAGATGCAGCACAGCTAGTGTAGTAATAGGGGATTGATGATAGGTAGTACGGGACGTGTGACTGTAGGTGGCATTCAGCTAGTGAAGGTGTAGCTACAACACAAAAGGATGGGGCGACGAAACTCCACGAGGCTTTTTCGTCGCCGTTTGGTCACTTGCACGAATCGTTCAAAGACTGATCTGTAGTCGGACACGGAAATGATTTTTTGAAGTATGTCCATAATCAAACGCGAGGAGAAATTTGAGGTTCGTGTGTACACACGGCTAGATACCGAGTTCGATGGAGAGCCACATAGGACCACGCCCCTTTCTGTTGTGCGAGTTAGAAGCCTCGCTAAGATATAATTACTAATTTAATACAGCGTACAAGCAAACAAAACACGTGGAAAACTAATAGATTACTTACAACAAAGCCAATTAACTTAAAACAAAAATCGAATGCTGATGTTCACCATTAAAAGCAAAAATAACAAAACACCTAGTAACATAGACTAGTTTCTAGTTCCAGAAGATCAGTTATCAACACCTTTCTCATTAGAATAATAATTATTAGTTATATAAACTTCCATTGAAGGCTTGTAGCCAGCAACAACATTGTCTCCTGACACTTCACAGCTTCCAGACTGTTTTAGTATTTGGTCATAAAATTCGTTGCCTCGACCAACATAATTCCACCTCAACAAATTTGCAATATCAAATCTCTTCATCGCTCTAAGACCCTCAATTAAATTCTCAATGATGGCTTCATCTCCATTTTCTTCAGACCACTTCTTAAGAAGGAAAATGGAAGGGCTTCCATTAAGTGTATCTGGAGGAGGTTCTCTAAGCAGCCATTCCCACAATCCCCTCCAGTTCCCCTTTCGTTGTCCAACAGCACTGCCAGCTGATGCACTCCCGCACCCTGGTTGGTCAGGCCAAGGTTCCTCATCATCCAGGAGTGCTGTAACAGCCGTCAACAAACTACAGAGTCGATTTTGGGTTAGAAGACGTTGCACGCTGTCTTTAACTACAATCCAATTATACAACCCATAAAGATTTCAATGCAATAATATGCCAAACTTAATTGATACCTGATAGATAATTAGGCTTTGAGACACTGTTTGTCCTTTGACTACAATCCTGACCGACCTACATAGTCAAGTTTCAATACTAACTGTACATACAGTAGCTTAACGTAATTAATCATACTTTATCATTTCTCAAACTAGCTTCAAACTGATCAGAGTCTCCTGTAACATCCGCTTCCTGCTTAAAAAGTAGACTGAACAAATGATAGGAATGTTTCACAATGAACCAAAAGTACCTTTTTGTCTTTAAACCATAAATGAAACAGTTCCGGTGTGGCCATCACTTTCCCATCATCACTTTTCAACTGAAATACACCTGAACGCTTCTTCTTGACTTTATAAAAAACAGAAAAATTCTGATCTTCATCGAGAAATCCTCTCTGTAGATTAACCAGACCAGGCAAATCCGTCCTCAATGTGTTTGCCACCTTGGATTGGACAATATTTCGAGCTTCCTCACAGTAACTGGCAGAGTGACTGTCAAACTTGTCATCAACTATGTACATTGACAATTGCAAATATCCATTTCTTAAAACCAAATGAAGTCTGTGACCATCGGCAACATTGAACACACCTGCTCGATAAAATAGCTGTGGCAAATACCTATACTTATTCACTACATGAGCCAACAAGCGAGTAGCAAGTTGTTCAGGAATTCGACATTTCGGAAGACGAAACCAGAGGTGAGTAACCTTCTCTCCTACCTGCAAATAATCCTTATCAAGCAACTGTTTACTTGGACGCAGCAGGGAAGGTACAAAAAACGCCTTTACACCTGGAACAGGCAAACTCTCAACACTAGAAGACATGAGATGCTGAGATGCATCGCCACCAGATGTTCTCTGTGCTGGCAACATAAAAGGACATATAAGATCATATGATTCCATCAACTTTAGTATTTTCAGTTTGACTTCTTCTGAGCCTTCGAGTAGATACAATGCAAAAGAAAGTGTAAGAATGCCTTTCTGCTGCAAATCAGCCAAATCAGGCCAAAACCTACAATTAATGTCATTTTCCCAGTGTATTGTCAGTACTTTGCAAAACTGTTCAGTCATCCATTGTGGATCAATGACTAACGACTTCTGATGCGTATCAAATAAGACCACAGGTTGATGAAGCACCACACCCTTTCTACTCAAAAATGCCACAGCTTTGTAAAAGTCAGCATCACCTCTAAACAAGTTCAGCTGACTGGCTAAGTGTATCAAATCTGTAAAAGACACAATCTGTACTTTGCTCCTAAGTTCTCTAATAACCATTGCAAGCTGAAACCATCGAACTGGTACTTTTTCTGTTTTATCAACAGCCCGTTTCTCAATAACATTCTTCAACACCCAAATACCTTCATCCAAATCTGTTTCTTTGCCTTTACCAGACAGTGTATTGTCAACGCAAATAAATTCCCTGCCATTTTCACGACAAAGAATGTAGTCTTCATATGGCTTTCCATCTACCATCCTTCCCACATACTCAGACTGCTCACTTAGCAAACAATCTGAAACCATTTGAGCTTGGTCCTTATGGGTTCCAACAAGGCACATACCAGGCATGCTACTACTTTGAGAAGTTATAAAAGCATGGGACAACCATTCTTCCACAATTTCCCAGTTAGTCATGTGAAGCGTGCCCCAAACAAGTTCAAAAACTTCCTTATATATAAAAGATGAACATTCACAAAAATCCTGAAGACGAGTAGAAGCATCAAATACTATTAATTTCAGTGCCTCTCCGTCTAAAAAAGGAGCATGGCTGGGTTGGTACACAGTATGACCTCCATAATCAAACACTGACACAAGAATTTGATGGTCTTGACAGTTCAGTGATAATTCTCCTCGATGGTATTGTCCTATCAATTGTTTTACTTCATCAGATATTTTGTCTGGTGATTCAGGCTTCACTTTAGATAGCAATTTCTTCACAAATTCCTCCGTAAAGTCACACTCTTGTGTTTCCTGAGTATCAATGCTGCCACTTGTTTTGGTAGTTGGCTCAAGCTGTTTCAAGGTTGTCGTTGTTTGGGTCTCTTGATTCGTACTGTTCACCAAATCCACCTGTACGTTTGCACTTGAAATCTCACTAGAGATAATTGACAGATGATTACCTTTTGGATTTCGTCCTGACCTCAATCTTTCAGCAATATTAGAAGCAATGAAATGATTACATAGTTGAGTTAAGTCTTCACCTTCTTTGGACACTTTCCAGTCTTTCAAATGACTAACAGTAATATTCATAGCTTTCACACCCTGTGTGCTTGATAAAGTACTTATGTAATGCTGTCCAGTCAATGACCGTGTCAGACTTGTCTTACCGACTCTATCTCGACCAACAACATCAATGCGAAGAAAACTTACTTCAATGAAGCCATCAACAGTAAATTCATGACAATATAAATGCAAACAAGGATCCTGTGGAATGTACCCAGAAGAAGACAGAGAGCTTGCCATTGGGCTATCCCTACTTTGTAATTTCTGCTTTGAAGCAACTTTTTGTTTTGAAGTAGTAGAAACAGCTTCACCTTGAACAACCAAACTATTTATTGATTCCTTTTGAGATGTAGTGCTAAGCTGATGTCCATTTTCTTGTTTCTGTAATTCTGTCTCCAGTACACCATTGTTCTGATGAGAAAATGTCACTGTTTCTTCACTTTTCAATGTCAACTGACCCAAACCATTTCCTTCCTCAGTTTGCATTGATTCAGCTAGACTCATACTAATTGCCAGATCAATTTCATGGTCATTAAAACCATCATTACCCAACAAACTGGTTTGCATATCTTGCTCTAAACCTAGACTACTTGCACTCTGAGGCTGTCTTGATTGTGACTCCTGCAAGGACAATTTCAAAGCCTTCTGAAGGTCACTATCTTCCTGCAATGTTCCAGCTCTTCCTTGTGAAGGCGTGTTTTCATCATATAAATCTTCAATGCGCAATAGGCCTGCCTCATACATTTGTAACAAGTTGCCTTTGTAAAATTCATCCTGTGGAACACGAAACTTTATAAACTGTATGTTCCCATCACTTGGGACTGACAAATTCGACTTCATGTGGTCACTAAGAAATCGCACAAATGTAAGCTGCACTCCAAACTCCTTGCAGTCATTGTATTGACCTAACTGAAATCTAGAACAGTGATAGCGAGCTGCCTGAATGGCATCCAAATAAAGTTGAGTGAAAATGTTAGGAACAGTCCTAGTCACTACAACAAATTCTCGTGCCTCATTTCTAAATATTCGTGCTTCCATTGGATTCAGTCCAACCCCAAACTTGTAAAATCCTGCACTCCATCGAGAGTTCAAAACGGCAACTTTTCGATGAAAATCAAATATGAATATAATGTGTGGTTCTCTTAGTTGAAGATGACTTCGAACATCTCGTGAAAACTGATCTGCTTCTCGTTGAATTTGTCCATAACTTGCACCCCCTACACTAGCTGGCACATAACCTGACCTTACTTCCTCAAGACTACGTTGAACTTTCTTTCTGATCTGTTCAAAAGAGGACTTTAAAGCATTAGCAGCTCCACCAACTTCTGAAGAAGGCCACAGCTTCAAGTCGACCGCAGATGAGTCAATATACTGAGCTACAACTTCAGAGAGATTTGATATCCCATCTGTCATGTATTCATGATTCAAATCGTTACACTGAGCACCCAGTACTTGATAAGGTATGCGTGTCACCATAAAAAACAGATGAAATGCAAACTGTTCAATTAGAATAACTGTTTGTCGAGCTAAATAAAAATCAGTATTAAGAATAAAATCTCTTATAATTTACAACGACTGATTGCTGCACAGTGCTGTACCTGTGGTTCTGTTAGAAAAGTCACCATCCACAGCAGATAAACCTAAATCAGAGCTTTGCCAAGATTGCAATGCTGGATGAAGATGTAGCTGTTCTTCTGGTTCTCTGGACCAGTTGCTTTCTGACAAACCTGCAGAATTAGTTGAAGAAAATTTGCGAGCAACTCCTAAAGAATGTCCACATTGAAATCCTGAAGATGTGCTTGAGACCGACTGCAGAAAAGGCTTGTTCCTTTGTAAAGATTCTGAACGAGGTACAGTAACAGAGTGTGCCTGATCAGCAGTCAAGTGTGAACCCAAGCTAGTCATATGCCTTGTAATATGCAAAAATTGAGGAAATGCCACAATTGCTTGACAAAAGGACCATGCTATGGTAGCTCCATGTGGTGTTAAAGAAACAACCATCTCACTTCCCTGATAAGCACAAACTATAAACGTTTTGCGGCTATCAACATCAGCTACAAACATTTACCGCATCAATCGCATCCAGATCCCGTAGTATAGAAACAAAAGAACCTCGTACATTGTCTATATTATTACAAGTATATCAATGCCATTTGTAAACATTATCAGTACAGTCATTTCAGTACATGCACTGCTACTTCACCATAAATATGCATTACATTCATAACTATCTATACAAACTACAACATAAGTCTAACAGTTCAATACTATTTGAGCTGCAACTAGCTGAACCACACTAAAAGTGTCCACCCAGAAAATAGTATAGTAAAAATTGATCTAGATTGTCAAAATTGGCATTAAGACAAGGCCTTTATCAACAAGTATTTTAAGCAGAGTAATGGTACTCTTGAAGAAAATGTATCTGCCCCAACTCAGTTCTGAAGTTGCTACGTAGTGTGGAGGTGGTGTATTTAGAGACATAACCTTATAAGATCACTGGAAGAACCTGACAACAGAATTGATTTAGCAAGTAGAAACGTGCAGGCCCATTTATATATTACACACAAGCTCTGTAGCAAAGTGATTCATCATGGCTAAAAATAAAACTGTCCTAAAACATGATGCAGGTGATGTTGCATAAGTTATAATGTCCTCTACTTACAGTGATAGGTGCTTCAGTATAAAATGTTAGCGTGCCTAGAGTGCTGGTACCGGTACGGACACTGTTGTTGTTGCAGTACTGGTAGGTAGCACGTTGCCCATAGGCACTGCAGAGATAGTAGATTAATTAGCTAGTATTAAATTAGGGAGCAACTCCAGTATCCCCTAACCCGTCCTACGAACTGTACGTAACACCAGTTGCCAACTGCTCCTTCTGCCGACCCTGGACAGCATAGAAACTGACACTACCACCCCTACGAATTTGTCACAACTCCTATTGACAACGCCGGCAAGGATGGTGAACAATGTACTGCCGACTGGGTGTTCCCACCACACCAGTCGCTTCGCTCCCCTTGCCCTAGAGCCTCAATTTAACCAATTGGCACAGTATACAAGTTGCTGGAGTAGTCACAAGACATAACATGCAAAACCAGGTTGGGGATGAGACTACAATTAAACATTTTGAAGTGGAAATGAATTCCAATATGGACAACACACGCTACCTACCAGCCCTGCAACAGAGTCCGTACAGTACCAGTACTCTAGCCACAATCATAAAATATATCAAATAGCAGAGATTATCTTAAAGCAAACAAGTCGAAAAGCACGACAAGACCCACAGAATGTTACTGCAGTGTTCTCCCCAGGCATCTCAAGATGTGGCGGGCCGCCACGCCTTGGCTAAATTTTACAAGGACACGCCCAATCCCGCCATATGCACTGATTACAGACGCCAAAACACGCTTGAACGGCATCGGCCCAAAGCCAAAGTTAGCGAAAGCATTGCTCAGGTTAGTGTAGACATGTTCGCAGTTTCGAATACTTGTAGATCTCGGCGAGCATGCTGATACGCTGCCCACGTCTCTAGTGCATGGAAAATTGTCACCGACTGCTTAGTGAACTTGTCTACTAGTGCTACGTTACTAACTAAAGCTATTACGATCAATTTTGTGATTTGCATTGGCTTGAAATCTAGTGGGAGGTGCAGGTTTTTGACATGTATGTAGATTAGAAAGAAGCCCGGATGGGAAGTGGGGCGCTACAGGGCTAGTGATAGCTTGCTTGTGTTGTACTCTGTCCACGCATAGAAATGTTGTACAGCTAACATTTTAGACCTAACAAGCACCCTATGTTGCTCTAGCACTGTACCGAAAAGCCAGGGAACACCACTCAGATGACCACACCCACGTTTGAAACAACCACGCCCACAAGTGCGTTCCATTTAGCCACGCCTACACCGCCACGCCTTTGAGATATTCTGGGGAGAACACTGTTACTGTGAACTTTGAAAATAACTTTCATGTCTAGAAATGTTTTCATCACACTCTTGTATCACCAGGGTATAAAAATGCACTATGTCACCCTGCCTCTCAGCTCCGCAAAACCAGCTTCAGTTTGAACATACCAAAGAAGTAAAAGTTCCTAATTAATTAACGTGTAACTCTACAATAAATTTAAGAAAAAAGCCACAAAATTCATGCATTCACGTCGACGTCACCAACAAAGCAACATTATATAATATCGGTTTCGGTTTCACAAATTATAAAAACTTCGTTTGCCACACCTTTCTTAATAGTAAACCTGGTGCTTTCTTGCGTTGCCGTGTCGTGTTTCAGCACGTTGTCTGCTAGTTGCACCAACGCCTCAACACTCGTAAACATCTCAATAACGGTGAGTCCCCCTTCAGTGCTCATTTCCCTCTCCTACAAATCAAACAAAGCACACTTTATTCGCAAATAACTATCATCAAGCACTCACTATAAGTCCTTTGTATTTCTCTACAAGGTCCTTTGTACCCGCATGAGCAGGAAAAAAGCTAGACGAAGCCATGGCTTTTGCTGCAAGCCTCCTGCTCACAAAATATGCAGAAAACTCAGTCCACAACACGACACCAACACAGTTGCCACTCTAGAAAGCGAAAGTGAAGAATTGAGGTTATTTGCGTTTCCAACGCACGTAAGTTAAACCCCGCCTTCTCGCGCAACGGTGATGTCGGGCTGGGCGCAATTGGTGGATGATGTTGGAAATCGTTCCGATTTGTGTGAAGAGGACATAGTGATCGGAAGAGCAAGAGGCAAGTTGCAGGCATCTAGGGTATTTCACTGTAGTTGTTGCTTTCTGTCTCCTAGGAGACTTAATTGTTCTGCTGATGAGATCACTAATGTTCTTTCTAATGTTCTCTCTAGAATGCAACATCTCTCTCACTTCCAATAGACTCGTTTCGGCTCGCCACTGTAGAATATTTAGAGACAGTGAAGGAAAAATTTGGTTATCAGACACCAGGTTTGTGTTTACGTAGCTAGACTATAACATTCTACGTAGAATTTCTTACTCAGCACGAATGGCACGCTGGTGAATGACAACAAGATCACCAACGGACAGGTGAATTTAGTAACCAATTACTGTGCTAGATTGACTGCTGGTCTACGTGTTAGTTATTAATTAAATACTTTATTTTGATATTTATTAATAGAAGGTACAGCTTTTCAGTGGTGATGTCATTAGAGTAGTTTTTAAGAGAGGTGATGATAGAAGTGAGTTCTCTGGTTGAAATCTACTATCCTGTGAGTGTGTTCTGGCATCTGTATGGTATGTTATTCTGCTTGTTAGATGTGACTTATCGATTTGAAGTTGTACAAGACTAAGAACAGACATTGGAGATGACACAGGAATATGATGAAGAGGAAGATGACACAAGCATAACAAAAAGTACCTAAGCACAATGCCCCTGATCCTTCCAATACTGACTGCTGCACAGATGACGCTGCAGTTTTGGTATTGCAGTCTACTTATCATCTAAGCCGGCATACCAATAAGTGCTTTAATTAACTCTAATCCATAGGATCGTACCGAACCTCTCGCTAAAGTTGCTCGTCTAGATCAATTAATAGGTAATCGTGTTGATGCCAAGAACAAGTCTAACCCAACAAAAGATGACATGGAGGAATCTCTCATATATGTGGGATATGCAAGGTTGCACAAGTACTACTACTCTATGTTTCTATCAGATATGCATGGTCTTTTTTTGTAGGAAATACTACACAACTGTGTCAGCCTTCAGCCTTGCATGCACGCTTTCTGTGCTGGTTGTTATTCGATGTGGATGGAAAGATCTAAAGATTGTCCACAAGTGCAACTACACCAATTCCCATAAATCTTTAGACAGTAGATATTTTGTTATGATGAACAGTGTAGAGGCAAGGTACAGAGAGTCAGCAAGAATCACATTGTCAACAACTTAGTCGATGCTTATCTCAAAATCCATCCAGGTGCCTATGAATATGAATTATTTATACTTTGGTGAACTGATTCGAAGAAGAACCCAAGTGTGATATTGTATGTTTACAGAGAAGAAGCAAAGTGATGATGACTCGAAGGAGTTGGATGCACAAAACAAAATAACTGAAGAAATGGTTGAATCGGTACCAGCACTTCTTGTTGTCTTAAAATCAACAACTGTCCTCTAGATGTATCCAAAAACTAAACGAGGTTGGTCAGATGACGAATATCATGATAGTGATGAGGACAGTGCAGAAGATTCAGACACGCCTCTTGATTCTGATGACAGTTCAACTGCAGTTGCTGCTGTGATTCCTGTCAGTCAGCCTCCTCCTATGAAATGTCGTCAATGTCCAGGATATTCTGATACAACAGTAACTTCATCTGTAACTGCTTCAGACTCTAGCTCTTCTTCTAGTGCAGCTGTTATTGCGATCACTGCTCCACCATACACTTGTAATATTCCAGCAATTCACATTATCTGCCACTGCTGCATGCAACCAATGCCAAACTGTGCTGTTGTTATGCCAGCAGACAGGGTAGTACCAAAACAAAAATGTATGAACGTTGCGTTATTTGTGTTCACATTGACTACCGCTAATTGTCTGCTTGCCAGGTGATGTCTGCTGTCAATCCTACTGCCATCTATACTGGGGCTGTAATGCTTTGAACTGCAGAGGTTGTTTGGGCCGTTTCTCTGGTATTTCACTTTAGTCTTCATATCGTGTGTCACCTTGAAGTACAAGGTACTTTGTTGTTGTTTCTGTAGAAATTAATCTATCGGACACTCATCTAAATGGGATTTTAAATAAAGGCAACATATATGAGTCAGATGTACTAAAGGTATCATCGGTTATTGTCACACTCAGTATAGCAGTCCCCTTGCCTATTATAGATAATTAATTAACATTAAACAGTTCAGTCATCCTCATATGAGATGAAAGGTGTTACTACCCATACAGTGCAAGGGTTGTTGCAATATGTACTGTTAGTCCAACCACACCCTGCACTGCTGGTGTTGCAGCAATTGTCTTCATCTACAGGATTGTCTGAAAGCGAAAGGGCTAACGATACGCGATGTATTAAAAGATTGTGCAGCCAAACTAGACAATGGTGAATACCAGAACATAGGTAATGTACACGTTGTTGGTTACCTAGTTATTATTTGCTTAAATTGTTATGTTCACAGGAGCTACACGAGTTCCACTTCGTTCCGATACTACAATCTGCTATAGATGCTGTCTGACAAACTTTCAACAGCTCGTCTATTTCTATAGGAAAGATCTTCCTGTAGAAGATTTACCAAGTAGGAAACTCTATTTGTTGCCACTCGACCAAACAACTCATGTTTAATGCTCATTCCAGTCGAAGTGGTCAGTCGACCCGACTGTTACTGGGGCAAGAACTGCCGAACGCAATACAACAAGCCACACCATGCCAGGTCTTCCCTACATTCAAAGCATTGCTCCTATTGTACAACAAGGTTATACAAAACATCTTGTCTTTGTTTGATTTGCAGACATTTCAATCACATCTGTGAGCAAACTCGATTCTGATAAGATGGCGCTATAGTTGTTTGAACATCTGAAGAGATTTGCGTTAGTAGTTACTGTCATGCATAAAATAGATCTCATGGCAATGTACATATGTTGCACTCAAACTAGTCGGACTGTATCACAAGGTTATCTCTCTACACGCCTACACCCGTCATGCTAGCCAAGCTCCTCTGATTGGGGACGCAGACGGACTGCGTAAGTGTTCGTCGCCGAGTCCGTGTAGATCCGAATAACAGACAGAGTGGTGGTCTTTCACTCTAAGCAACGGCGGTGGCACGGACAGGTGAGAGAGCCATGAAGGAGGCTGTGCCATCTTGCGTTCTCTAGACTGCCTATACTAACGTACGTGGGCGTGGCGAAGTGGTATGAATAATTGGGATGATGTCCGCTCGTCCAGCTGTTGACGGCCACTTCGGTATTCAATTTGGTGTTCCAAGTTTTTGTAAGAGAGCATGTTGGAGTTGTGACTGGCTCAAGCACTCGTTTTGTATCGAACAACGCTGCATTCAGTGATGATCTCGAGGGTTATGCTAGCATATCTCATCAGCTGATCTAGATCTATTATACTTATAAATCCATCAAATGCACGGCTACAGAGGAAGCAAAGACAAGATTTGATTAGGATGGGTTACTGCCATGGAAAGTAGAAGGTTGAATTGGATAGTCAGGTTACATTCGCAACCTTTGAGTGAGAAGTCTATAGGTAATGGGAGTAATTGAGGCTCTCACAGAGGTACTTTTGCAACACCACAGTTAGGAGAAATATGGATCAATAAAGATCAATTAGGGCGGTATTGGCTGCAGAAAATAACTGCAAACTACCAAAAAGGACAACTGCGACTACTGTGAATGGTTCTATAGCAGACAATCAAGACTACCAAACAGACTGGATTTCTATTCAAGCACTGCATGTTTTCTCTTATGCTTGTAGACTATTTTACTGCTTGAGATGGTTTATTCTGTGTGATATGGATATGTTCAGTCTATACTCTTCAATTTTACAAGCCTTTGTTGAATGTGTCAGCAGCAACTTGTTATCAACGATATTCATGAATGTTCTAAGAAATATACTGTACATATACTTTACAATAAGTCAAGAATGCCTACAATGCTTCATTTAGGATGTGAATTGCATGCAAGTTATACTATTTTTAGAATGCAGTATTGTTTATATTAATATTTGGTAACGTGCGTTATTCAGAATGGCGGGTACACAAGTCTGGAATATCTTTTTTCTCCTTCCCTTTGCATTGTTTGCTGGTGATCTGTCAATATTTGGCGCCTATTTTGTTCGGTTGTTGCGTTCTTTAGTCCTTGCTTTCAGGTGGTTTTATAGGAAGAAAGATTGATGGCTCAAGGTATTCAAGCTAGCTCTGTTCATGAGCTTGAGGTGGCTGCAAAACAGGTACAGATCTTAGCACAAGTGCAAAGATACAACAAGCACACACACACACACACACACACGGATGGACACACACACACACACACACACATGCACGGGCACACACATGCAAGGACACACACACACACACACACACACACACACACACACACACACACACACACACACACGCACACACACACACACACACACACACACACACACACACCTGGAACATGGAATTCTGCCACTATGGGCTTCGGCATTGCAGAAATTTCCACAAGGAAGTGCAGTCATTGCCTTGTAACGAGTCAATATTCAGTTACACCAGGTCTCATTGTATGGCATCAACCCACCTGTTCTTTGGACCATGCTAAAGAAATTTCACATTTATGCAATTTGCTTCTCAGCAACAACTTTTGCGGACGAATTACCCCTATTTCTCAGTACCTACAATAGATTGAAATAATGATGCTGGCATAATAATGAAGACTCGAAGGACTAATAATTGTATATTATATTATATTACTTGTACAGTCATACTGATAACAGTAACGATGAACATCATACTGTAGTGTCTATTTTGAATGATAAAATAATGTCAATTGCTTACAAGAGTCAAACTCAATAGATAAATTATACTATCAAAACCATTACTATTCAAAAAAGATTATCTCAACACAATAGCCGGGTGGCAGCCAGTAAAGCTGACAGAAGCATTGCCAATATGGATTCTTATCATTCATCAATCCAGTCATTATATCATGTCCTCATTTTCTTTATCCATTTTGTATTAATATTAAGACTTCTATTTATACATCAAGGTATGTACACTAAGGAACACTTCTACTTACCAAGTACATATTAACTAATGTTATCTAATAGTAAATATCGTACATTTACTGCTATCATGACTACTTCCTAAAAATAATTTGAAAACTATGAAGTCAAAACTCTGACTCAAACTTCAATCATAGAAACATCCCAAGTAGACTTCAACAAACGAATCTAACCATTCATGATGATGTCATAACAAGACAGTTTCTGCAACCAATTCACCTGTAGTTTTGTATCTAATATATAAAGCTCAAATTGTCTGTGTGTGTGTGTGTGTGTGTGTGTGTGTGTGTGTGTGTGTGTGTATGTTCGCGTTTGGAGGCCACGTCTTTTGTCCGTTCGCAACCGAAATCGGTACGCACACTCGGCACGCACAGAGGAAGGTTTGCGTAAAAAATAAAAAAATAATGCACCGGGTCCCCTCTCGAGGGGTCGACCCCCGCGTAAAATTTCTCGACGACGCAAACGCTACACATTCCGGTTCATTCGAACACACGCCCACGCCAGTCCTGTGTAGACCGTATGCATTGTCGTCCTTCGCAAAGCTTCGAGCGATCGAATATCTCTTGCCGACGAAACTTACTCTTCTAGCGCTTTCGTTTCTCTCCAAATTCTGATTGCATTTGCACCGAATCCAACCTACGCGTTTTCTGCAGCAATCGCTACACGGGGAGTGTGTCGATTTCTATCGAAACAAGCGCGAAGAGCAAGATTCGAATTCATTCAGCATATCCGGGACCTCGCAACAAAGATTGCACGTGACGTGTCCACAGACCTATCTTTACAATACAGTATCTTGCCCGTACGAAGGACGGGCCATGTATACTAGTATCTCTATATATAAAGGAGAGGTGTCTGTGTGTCTGTCTGTCTGTCTGTGTGCCCGTACGTACGAGCGTCTCTCGAAGACGGCGAGTCCGATCTCGGCCGAATTTCGCTCGCGCACGCCGAATTCATTCAGGTCGAAAGTCAGACCGCGGTCGTCTTCCTGACTTCTCCCACGACGACGCCGTTTCCCGCCGATCGCGCTCGCTTCCGCTCGCGCGCGAATATCTCCGGAACGGCGCATCGTGTCTCCACCGAATTTAGACTGCCCGTTCCCGACGTCGGACGGTACGCGCCGAGCGTGTCGTCTATTGCCAGCGACGTCGGGAAAAGGAACATATTCTTGCTGATATCCGGGTCTCGAAAAAATACGCACACAGTCGTTTGCCAGTCTGCGACCGTCGAAGAGCTGCCGTGTTTGATGCACCTGTTCCCCGAAACGCCAGCAACGTCTTCGAAGAGACGACGTTCAGCGGGACCGTCGAAATGACGACAGTCGGTACGCGTCGTGACTTCGTTAGATACGGAGCTGCCGTGTTTGATGCACCTCTTCCCCGAAACGCCAGCAACGTCTTCGAACAGACGACGTTCAGCGGGACTGTCGAAATGACGAGAGTCGGCATTCGTCATATACGGAAAACGGATTATCCGGGTAAGTATTGCACGTGACTTGCACGTTCCGGGATTCACGTCGAAATTATAGATGCCAGGTTCGATACACCTGTTCTCCGCAACGGGACTGTCGAAATGGCTTCAACGGGATCAATAATCCAATCAACGGGATTTTTTGAAACTGGACACGTGTCGAATAGATGCCAAGTTCGATACACCTGTTCCTCGCAACGGCAGCAACGTCCAAGTCGAAATGGTTTCACCCAATCGTTAATCCAAAATCAGCGGGCTCTAGAAACGACAATTGTACGGGATATAACTATGAATGAGAATTCTGTCTGGCTGCTACTTAGACGGTAAAAGCACTTACACCACGGCTAATTAGTGACAGTAAACGGTTCTCTATACAAACTGTACGTGACCTGGCTACACCCCCTCTGCCTCTCCAAGCATCAAACGCATTTTTAGATACTTTCTGCTATAATCTCTACCTACAAAAGGCGACCTGTTTTTCTGTCTGTCTGTCTGTCTGTCTGTCTGTCTGTCAATGGTATTATATTTTCATAAATCAGAATTATTACAGGCTAAATCAAATTAAGCAAAGCACGATACACTACATTACAATGACAACTAAAAAGCAAAAAACTGAACACTCTGTCTGTATCCCGGATAACATGGATGGACATCACAAAGTGCATGGCCACCATAGAAGACGCCTAGGCTGACGCGAGGTAAAGATGTGTACAATCCATGATGACAATGTTGGTAAAGAGGAGTAGACAATATGGGTAGAGGAAGACATCACAACTGTCTGTCTGTCTGTCTGTCTGTCTGTCATTAATGCTATAATCTGTACCTATAAAGGCGACCTGTCTCCTCTCCACTTCCGTGTTGTATTGGCTCTATGACAAACGTGTGTGTCAACTGCGGCACTATGAAGTGCAAAGGAGAAGCACCTGGCATGTGTTGTCCCCCGGGCGAAGCCGGGTGTTGGAGCTTGTACATATATATATAAAGGAGAGATGTCTGTCTGTCTGTCTGTCTGTTGGAGCGTTTCTCAAAGACGGCGAGTCCGATCTCGGCCGAATTTGGCTCGCGCACGCCGAATTCATTAATGTCGAAAGTGAGACGGTGGTCGCCTTCCTGACTTCTCTCACACCGACGCCATTTCCGGCCGATCGCACTCGCTTCCGCTCGCGCGAGAATATCTCTGGAACGGTGCGTGGTATCTCCACCGAATTCAGACTGCCCGTTCCCGACGTCGGACGGTACGCGCCGAGCGTGTCGTTTATTGCGGGCGACGCCGGGAAACGGAAGATATTGCTGATATCCGGGTCTTGAAAAAATACGCCCACAGTCGTTTGCCAGCTGCAGTCTACGCCCGTCGAAGAGCTGCCGTGTTTGATGCACCTGTTCCCCGAAACGCCAGCAACGTCTTGGAAGATACGACGTTCAGCGGGACTGTCGAAATGACGAGAGTCGGTACGAGTCGTGACTTCGTTAGATACGGAGCTGCCGTGTTTGATGCACCTGTTCCCCGAAACGCCAGCAACGTCTTCGAAGAGACGATGTTCAGCGGGACTGTCGAAATGGCGAGAGTCGGTGTAGAGTAGTGGCCCGGCATATCCGGGGAACAGCAGTTGTGTAGCCGGGTACTGTACTTGTGCAACGGACGTGAGACTGGAAGTCTAACAGAGTATTACCGTGAGTACACAACACTGGCGACGAGGATGGTCGATCAAGAACCACAAGCTAGCAACGGCAGAGCACAGATAGCAGACGCACCCCGTGGACCACTGCTAGGGAAGCCGAGTCGCTACGTTCCGGGAGGAGATTGGCCAAGCTATACGGAACAGATGGATTTCTTCTTCGTGGCTAATGGTGTGTCAAACGCGCAGCACAAGAAAGCAATCTTGCTGACGAATGTTCCCACAGAAACATTCCAATTGATCAAGGACCTGTTGGCGCCAACACCACCTAGCGACGGCGGCGTCACATATGAACAGATCGTACAGGTGGTAAAGGACCACGTCAAGCCCGAACAATCTCCTCTCGTGAGTCGTTATGAATTTGACACTAGGGTGCGTAAATCTACGGAGTCGGTGAGTGATTTTGTCAAAGTCCTCAGGCACCTAGCAGCAAAGTGCAAATTCCACGATGACCAAAGAAATGAGCGTCTCAGAGACAGATTCATAGCGGGTATCAAAGATGATCGGATGTTGAGGACGCTATTAGGAGAGACGTTGACTGACCTTACGTTTGACAAAGCCGTACAACGTTGTGTGGCAATGGAGCAAGCCAGTAGGGATGTGGAGACGCTCAGAGGAGAGGCAGGACTCCAACCACGACCACACGAAGGCACGGTCGGGATGGCTGAGGTTCATCAAATGACAACGGGATCAACCACATGTTATCGATGCGGAGGAGCACATGAAGCCAGAGAGTGTCGATTTAGAACAGCTACATGTTTTCTTTGTCAAAAACAAGGACATGTACAAAGGATGTGCAGGACCAAACCAGGTCCAAGAAAAGAAGTCCAATCTGACAAGGGACCAATTCGGAAGGAAAATAAGAAGAAACCAGCGATGAAATGCCTGGAAGCATGGGAGAAGGAGGAACATAGTGAGAGTGACAGTGACTTGTACAACTTGTTCAGTCTTGGAAGAAACCACGCCATGGAGGTACAGGTGCAAATTGAACGGAAACCCATTGTCATGGAATTAGACACTGGGGCGGCCGTATCAGTCATAAGTCATGAGGAATACAAGAGGAAACTAAGACAGCAGGTCTCCATCAAAGAGACAGATCTGTTGCTGCACACGTATACTGGAGAGACCGTCAAACCAATGGGAGTGTGCACAGTGAACGTAGAACATAATCACCAGAAACAACAGTTGCCCTTGTATGTACTACCCGGAAAAGGGCCAGCTCTTTTGGGACGAGAATGGCTGAAAGCCATCCGACTGCAATGGTCACTCCTCCATCTGAACGCAACTCAAGAACTAGAAGACCTGCTAGCACGACACCCCAATGTGTTTGGATTGGGGTTGGGGCGCATGAAAGGCATCAAGGCCCGAATAGCGTTGCGGAGTGACAGCACACCACGTTTTTGGAAGGCAAGACCGGTGGCTTTCGCGAGGAAGAAAGCCGTGGAGCAAGAACTAGATAGGCTGGAGTCTGAGGACGTGATAGAACGGGTACAGCACAGCGAGTGGGCGGCGCCAATAGTTACTCCTGTCAAGAAAGGAGGCAACGTTCGGATTTGCGGCGATTTTAAAGTGACCGTTAACCCACAGCTAGAGATAGACACCTACCCACTCCCTCGAATTGAGGAGATTTATGCAGGCTTGGGAGGAGGGAAACACTTCACAGTCATCGACCTGAAGCAAGCCTACTTGCAAATGGAGCTGCAAGAAGACTCCCAGTTGGCAATGACCATCAACACCCATAGGGGCCTGTATCGGTTCAAGCGCCTACCGTTCGGAGTAGCTTCAGCCCCAGCAATATGGCAACGAGCGATGGAACAAGTTCTGATGGGAATACCGGGCACCAGATGCTACCTGGACGATATCATCATCACGGGCCACACCCTAGAAGACCACTTGACCAACTTGGAGATGGTTCTTCATCGGCTGGAGGAGTATGGCTTGAAGGCTAACAAAGAGAAGTGCAAGTTCTTGAGCGATTCCGTAGAATATTGTGGCCACATAATATCGGCGAAAGGTCTACACACATCGGAAAAGAAGACACGAGCCATCACTCAGATGCCAGTACCATCTAGTATTCAACAGTTGAGGTCTTTCCTTGGAATGATCCAATATTACGCCAGATTCTTGCCAAATCTGTCGACGGAGCTTGCACCTTTGCATGACCTGTTGAAAAAGGACGCCCCGTGGGAGTGGGGTGAAGACCAGGGAAAAAGCTTCACCAAGGTCAAACAGATGTTGTTGCAAGATAGGATTCTCACACATTTTGATCCTGGGTTACCAGTAACACTTGCTTGCGACAGTTCATCCTATGGACTAGGCGCAGTCCTTTCACATGTTTCCGGACGGTAGCGAACGACCCATCGCATATGCTTCCCGTTCTCTAAGCGGGGCGGAGAAACAGTATGCGCAAATAGAGAAGGAGGCGCTTGCACTTTACTGGGGAGTAAAGAAATTCAGACTGTATCTGGAAGGGCACCGGTTTACACTGATCACCGACCATCAACCACTGAAATTTATTTTGAGCCCTGACAAGGCTATTCCAGTCACCGCTGCAGCTCGACTACAACGCTGGAGTTTGTTTCTGGGAGCATTTACATACGACATCCAGTACCGGCCAACAGGGCAACATGCCAACTGTGATGGACTATCACGACTACCTGTGGATGACGAGATTCCAGATCGAACAGATGATACAGCCATTTTTTACAATAGCATTGTGGATACCTTGCCGGTTACAGCAAAAGATATTGAAAGGGCAAGCAGACAAGACCGCCTCATATCTCAGGTCATGGAGATGGTGCAGCAAGGAGGGCAGTCACTGGATACAGAAAAGGAACTGATCCCGTTCAACAGGAGGAGAAACGAATTGATTACACATCAGGGGGTCCTGATGTGGGGATCTCGAGTGGTGGTACCAACCAAGCTTAGAGCAAGGGTGTTGGAAACCTTGCATGAGGGCCATCCCGGGATGGTGAAAATGAAGGGTTTAGCTCGGTCATTCGTGTGGTGGCCGGGCATAGATGGAGACATTGAAAGAGAGGTTCGACACTGTGTAGGATGTCAAGAGAATGCGAGGACACCTGGTAGAGGGCCGCTCCATAGATGGGAGTACCCAGCTAAACCTTGGCAGAGGCTGCACGTAGATTTTGCAGGACCCCTCGACGGACAGATGTATCTTTTGGTCATCGATGCATACAGCAAATGGCCTGAAATTTTTTCCATGAGAAGCACCGTGGCTGAGGAGACAGTGGCAACTTTGCGGACATTGTTTGCTCGGTTGGGCCTACCTGACCAAGTAATATCAGATAACGGTCCACAGTTTACATCAGAGTGTTTCAGAATGTTCATGTGCAAGAATGGTATTCGACATGTCACGGGGGCACCATATCATCCCGCGACGAATGGTCAGGCGGAGCGTTTGGTGCAATCATTCAAGAGAGCCATGAAAGCAGAGAAAAGGGAGAGAACAGCACAACACAAACTGGATAGGTTTTTGCTTTCATATCGGAACTCCCCTCAGGCCACTACGGGACAGAGTCCGGCTCAGCTTTTGTTGGGTAGAAACATCAAGTCAAGACTGGACTTGGTTAAACCAAGTGTGGAACGGGAAGTCAACAGCAAACTGATACAAAACGAATATCGTCCGCCAAAGGGTTTTGCCAAAGGACAAGCGATCTGGTTTAGAAATTACCATCTGGGCCCCAAGTGGCTTGTCGGAACCGTCGAGGAGCAAACTGGACCGGTGTCCTACAGAGTGGCAACGCCTACCAGAACACACAGGTTACACGCGGACCAAATGAGATCAGGGCCACATCCTGAGGGAGTCCCTAGCAAGGATACAGGTTCAAAGACAGAAGAGGTAGCGTTGTCTCAGCCATTACCAGGGCGAGAGCCAGTAACTGGGCAAGAGGGGGAAACACAGACACAACAAGAAATGGACAGCAGACAGGAAGCTCCTAACGAATGTCAGATACCAGAGCCACCCACACCAGTACCAGAAGGAGGAAATGCCACATGTACCAGGTCAGGGCGGAGAGTACTACCACCCGCTCGCTTGGCAGAATATGTTACGGACTATGCAAAGTGATTGGTTGTTTTAGCACTAGTTTTAGCGCTGTTGGGTTGCGTTGTTTCAGAATAGCACAGGGGGTGTAGAGTAGTGGCCCGGCATATCCGGGGAACAGCAGTTGTGTAGCCGGGTACTGTACTTGTGCAACGGACGTGAGACTGGAAGTCTAACAGAGTATTACCGTGAGTACACAACAGTCGGCATTCGTCATATACGGGGAACGGATTATCCGGGTAAGTATTGCACGTGACTTGCACGTTACGGGATTCACGTCGAAATTATAGATGCCAGGTTCGATACACCTGTTCTCCGCAACGGGACTGTCGAAATGGCTTCAACGGGATCAATAATCCAATCAACGGGATTTTTGAAACTGGACACGTGTCGAATAGATGCCAAGTTCGATACACCTGTTCCTCGCAACGGCAGCAACGTCCAAGTCGAAATGGCTTCAACCAATCACTAATCCAATCAACGGGATTTTGGAAACGGCAATTGAACGGGATACAACTATCAATGAGAATTCTGTCTGGCTGCTACTAAACGGTAAAAGCACTTACACCACGGCTAATTAGTGACAGTAAACGGTTACTGACAAAGTATTACAGTCTACTGCGCCAAAACATTACAGTCTACTAGCTGCGCAATATCCGGGAGTGCTATACGATTGCAAGTGTATACGCGACATTTTTCGTTGTTTTTGCAATGCCTCCGAACAGACGGACTGGCTGAGGTTGACAAGGGCATAAGTTAGTGTAATTGGTTTGTGCTGTGATTGGAACTTTTTTTGCACAGGGATGATAACCAACACTCTAGAACAGAGAGTTTGGAAACCTACAAAGATCTCTCTATACAAACTGTACGTGACCTGGCTACACCCCCTCTGCCTCTCCAACCATCAAACGCATTTTTAGATACTTTCTGCTATAATCTCTACCTATAAAGACGACCTGTCTGTCTGTTTGTGTGTCTGTCTGTACTGTCTGTCTGTCATTAATAGCAAACAGTGTCTCCAAAGCAATAATTTGTGTGATTAAACTATTACCCGGGTGTTGTCCCCCCCCCCCCCCGGGTGAAGCCGGGCATTGGAGCTTGTATATATATATATATATATATATATATATATATATATATATATATATATATATATATATATATATATATATATATAAGGCTATCCGCCATAAAGACAGAGTTTGTGCAGCTAGTGGTCTCTTTTACCCTTGGTTGAGACCTTGGGGCTCTGGTCATTATTCAGCATCAAAACTCTGAAAGCTATTGCTTCTAAAACCTTAGCAGTCAGTGGCCTTAAATTCTACCAGGCTTTCCCAAATACGATGCAGCAACTTTCTATTCAATTGTGGAAACATAATTCGAGAATGATTCACAAGAGGTTTCAGCTTGAAGTACAGGACGTTGATAGTTGGGATGTACCTAGTATATTATATATATATATATATATATATATATATATATATATATATATATATATATATACATGTGTGTGTGTGTGTGTGTGTGTGTGTGTGTGTGTGTGTGTGTGTGTGTGTGTGTGTGTGTGTGTGTGTGTGTGTGTGTGTGTGTGTGTGTGTGTGTGTACATCCACGGATAACCACACACCCACACGTGCATGCATGTATATGATATGATGATATATCAGTTATTGTACAGCTTTCATACACAGCATAACAAAATAACATGAATTCACACAATGTTTCAATCCAAGGTCCTTCTTCAGCTGGGTATATTAATTTTGAAAATATCTTTTGGAAATTTGTGCAAAGTATAAATCTATAAAACCCTACAATAACAATTACATCATTACCGAAAACAGCAATCAGCCTGAACAACTGTGTGCATATGTGTGTATTTGTGTAGGTCTGTTAATTATTATTAATCAATTAATTAATAAAAAAGATAATTATATAAACATACCAAAAAGCTTTCAACGCACGAGCAATCATCACATCGTAAGAGTATGGCCTCAGAAACCCATTACTCGTATCCAGTTCACTGGAAAGTCGATTCGTACCGTTTGCACATGTAGTAGACAACGATCCAAAAACGGGACCCCTTTGAAACAAGCGTTGCAGTTACTGATCGAAGAGCGCACGCACGTTCCACACTTCCGTTATTTAGAATACAACAAGAATCTAGGGCTAATGCGACTATCGAAAATGAAATAACGCACGTTATGATGTGTTCGTTGTTGATAACAATTCGCAAATGTGCTAAATTGATATTAAACAACACAAGTAGTTGATTACTTACAACAAGCCAATTAAAACAAAAATCTAAAACTGAAGTTCACCATTTAAAAGCAAAAACAAAACAATTACTAGCATAAAGACTAGAAGATCCTTTATCGGGCTTTCTCATTGTAGTACTACTAGTCTAGGGGCCAAGTCCCGCTAGTGTTCAAGTGCGTTTCCTACCCCAGTCCAACAAGCATTTCTTGCTTTGATAAATTAGGAAATATTGCAAGAACTTCATCTTCGCTAGTTGCAACATTTGCAACACGACCCTTCGCAAGATAGAAAGGGAAACGTGTTGCCATGGCAACCACCGGTTATTCTCCTTCTTTCTACGTCTTCAGGTGTTAGTCCGAGGTTAGAATTATGCATAAACATTACAATAACCAATTTGCGATGTAGAACACTTCGGCGAATGCCTAAACCGCTATGCAGATACGTACAGGCAACGTTACGTGCAGCGTACAGACACCAAGCATTTCAGATTTTTGTCTTTCTTCTACTGATCATAATAACAACACCAAAAACAGCGTAACAACAGCAGTACTGTGTAGAGCATACGAACAGATGGACGGGCAGACAGCTAAATAAACGAACAAGGAGAACCGTTCTATCATACTATGCGCATGTGCAACACTACTCATGACAGCAGATATCCAACAAAGCAGAGGCAAAACGAAGAGAAACAGAAACAAGCAAAATTTAAACGAGCTCGCAAATAGGAAATTAGGTAATCTTGAAAGCCCTCCGATAATTTACTAGATCCGCTCGTCTAGTTAGTCATCATAATGGCCGGGTACCGGTCTCTTCAGCATCATGATCACGTCATTTTGATCAAACTCATCTGCCATTGCCAGTGACTTGCGAATTACTGTGTAGACCGTGTCCAGCTTAGTAGTGGCTTCGTTTACTACAGGACAATATCCTACTACTGAACGACAAGGGACATCTCTAGATACGGCAATATTGAAATCTGTCCATGAAGGCACCAGTTGGCTTTCTTGAGATATACCGAACGCGGTCTCGATCTCTTCCTCTGTTGCTAATCGGCAAAGAATCCAAGTCATGTCGCGGCGCATCGATTCTGCCATGTGAGTCGACAAACACTGAGCACTATCCAGTGCCGCGATGTCTATCTCAGTCGAAGTAGGACCTTTTCTTCGACCCGCATTGCGCATTGTAGTGATCAAGCTCCACAGGCGAAGGGTGCGGCTTTGATGGCCCTTTTGGCAACGGTACGGCTACGTCGCAATTGCGAGAAGATCGTTGTATAACTATTCCATTAGTGCAATGGGTGGTTCCAGCTCCGGTACGCGTCTCTTCCATGATATCATTGTTGTCCCAACAAAACACGGCTGGGACATTTGAGATGATATTTGAAGGGAGTTGAGAGTTTCTTGACAACCGATTTTGTGCAATAGCTGTTTCCAGCCGCTGAAGCCGAGATACGCTAATAGCATGGCCAAAACGATTTAGTAGTTGTACAAGCTGAGTGCTGCCAGTCAAATGGTGAACAGTGACTGGCAAAGACAGGTGTTTCGGTGGCTTAACTCTTCCAGTCATACAGCAAAAAATAATATCTTGAGCTATGGACAATATACGGCGTTTATGGTAAGGTGAAGTAACAGTGAGATGAGAAGAGAAAGCAGATGATAATTCATTTTCACTCTTTTCAGGACCTAGAAAAATGTCAACAAATGGACCTTAGATGAAAGCATCAACCTACAGAGTCAGTGCTTACCTACGACAAGCCAAGCAAGAAAGTTGAACAAGGCGGCAGGAACCGATCGAACGACGTCCGAATTTTCGAGATCTTGTGGTCCTGGTGGCCATGGACTAGAGGGGATATCTAACATGACGTTCCTCAGACAGGCGGCTGTGTGGAACGCATCCGCAACATCTGTTTGCGAATCTCTTGGCGCAGTCCAATCTATATCAATATCTGCAGCTGAAGAACCATCTTCATCCTCTGTTTGAGAAAGACGCGTGTAGTAAAACTCTATAAGGCGAGCACGGGAGATGTCAGAAGCATACACAAGAAAGCCAACAGACTTGATTTTGCGATGGCTAGACTTCCCAAACTCTAACCGGTCACCAAAATGGTTCTCGAGACGACGCTTTAACCTTTCACTACGGTACTGACCAGGTTGGATATCTGAATCCAAATCCATCAAAGTACGCTCATACATCAACGTCACACACGACAGACCTAATACTTCATGTTGATGGATGATTCGCTCTTCAACAACCTCAGCAAGACTAGTGAAAGCTAACTCATAAATGGTGCCCTTGTCACCTTGTCCTGCTACACCTGATGCAACTTTCTGTGCTGCAGTCAGTTTCTTCCTAGGGGTGTATTCTGAGTAGCAGGATCGGTGGTACTGAATTTCCAAAGCAACAAAGTCTTTAGAGACACGAGTTAGAAGCAGCATGTCCTCGTCGTTGTAAATTTCCGCAGATCTATGTATTGCTTCGGCAGCTTCCTTAGTCATGCATCTACTTAACTTTTCTACCTTTCTGCGTTTGCCAGTATTGTCTCTAACCTTTTTGTCAACAGCCTTACAGAAGAGACATTTCCCCGTAAACCCTCTTGCTGCTGCCGCTGCGGTACTTCTACTGCTTCTGGGCGGAGCTGCAGAGGTCACTAGACAGATCTGCTGCCGTCACGGTGCTGCTACGTTCGAGCTTGTAAACACTACTAAAAACGCAGTGTTCATAGAACTTAAATCAGACTGACCTAATCTTCGCTCAGAAACTCTAGCCAGATGAAACTTCGAAGTTTACATTTGGCAACATGGACGGTGGAACACGCCACGTGGCTCGCTCGCATTCAAACCAGCCATTCTGGAATCACCGCGTAAACTTGCTGCGTGAAGAAATATCCTCCAAGATACAAGGGAAAACTCGATCAACTCTTGGTCTTGTGGACATGATTTACCTGGCAGATTGCACAGACATACACTGAAATCTAGCGCAGGGCGCTTCATAGGCAAGGTAAAACCATCTAAAGTGTACTGCTGGTATTCTGCGTCTAAACTAGCTAAGTCTCGATCTTCAAAGTCTTCGTAAACACTCTCCATTGCCTTCAGCAGCTCTTCCGCGTTAGGAAATCCCCGGATGTTGTGTCGTCACGAAGTGACTACGCATGCGTAGCAACCGGCCACTTTCTGTCGTCAAATTGGACAACTTGCGACCTTTTTTCATGTTGCAACATTCGGAATTCTATTTCTATGCTTATTTTCATTTGATCTAAGGTGATAAACCTTTGTTGGACGAGGGAGGAAACGTAACTCTGCTTTTACAGCACTTTTCCTAGGCTGGCCCATAGATTATATCTAATAACAATAATAATAATTATAATGATTATTATAAACATTTATTGAAGGCATAAAGCCAGCAGCAACATTGTGTCCTGACACTTCAAAGTTTCCAGAAGCGTTTATTTCATCATAAAATTCGTTGCCTCGTCCAAGATTCCACAACAACAAATTTGCAATATCAAATCTTCGTATTGCACGAAGACCCTCAATTAAACTGCCAATGATGGCTTTGTCTCCATATTCTTCAGACCACTTCTTTAGAAGGCATTTGAAAGGACTGTCACAAAGTATGGGTGGAGGAGATTCTCTAAGCAGGCATTCCCACAATCCCCTCCAGTTCCCCTTTCGTTGTCCAACAGCACTGCCAGCTGATGCACTCCCACAAAGTGGTTGGTCAGGACAAGGTTTCTCAAGCCAAGGTTCCTCGTCATCCAGGAGTGCTGCAACAGCCGTCAACAAAGGCTTAAGTCGATCTTGGGTTAGATGTTGCACATTAACTACAATCCAATTATACAACTCATAAAGATTTCAATGCAATAATGTGCCAAACTTAGTTAATACCTGATAGATAATTAGGCTTGGAGCTGCCTGTCCTCTGAAAACAATCATGACCAACCTACACAGTCAATTTTCAATACTAACTGTACATACAGTAGCTTAACGTAATTAATGATACTTTATCATTTCTCAAACTAGCTTCAAACTGATCAGAGTCTCCTGCCCCTTCTGATTTCTGCATTAAAAAGTAGTAGATTGAACAAATGGTAGGTATGTTTTCACAATGAACCAAAAGTACCTTTTTGTCTTTAAACCATAAACCAAACATTTCCGGTGTGACCATCACTTTCTCATCATCACTCTTCAACACACGTACACCTGAACGTTTCTTCTTGACTTTATAAAAGACAGAAGAATTCTGGTCTTCATTAAGATATCCTTTCTGTAGCTTTTCTAAACCAGGTAGATCCACCCTCAACGTGTTTGCCACCTTGAATTGGACAATATTTCGAGCTTCGTCACAGTAACTGGCAGAGTGACTGTCAAACTGGCAATCAACTATGTACATTGACAATTGCAAATATCCATTTTGTAAAACCAAATGAAGTCTGTGACCTTCAGCAACATTGAACACACCTGCTCGATAAAATAGCTGTGGCAAATACCTATACTTATTCACTAGATGAGCCAACAAGCGAGTAACAAGTTGTTCAGGAATTCGACATTTCGGAAGACGAAACCAGAGGTGAGTAACTTTCTCTTTTACCTGTGAACAATCCCTATCAAGGAAATGTTTACTTGGACGCAGCAGAGAAGGTACAAAAAACGCTTCTACTGTCTCTAGACCTGGAACAGGCAAGCTCTCAACACTAGAAGACATGAGTTGCTGAGATGCATCGCCACCAGATGTTCTTTTTGCTGGCAACATAAAAGGACATATAAGATCATATGATTCCATCAACTTTAGTATTTTCTGGTTCATTTCTTCTGAGCCTTCGAGTAGATACAATGCAAAAGAAAGTGTAAGAATGCCTTTCTGCTGCAAATCAGCCAAATCAGGCCAAAACCTACAATTAATGTCATTTTTCCGGTGTATTGTCAGTACTTTGCAAAACTGTTCAGTCATCCATTGTGGATCAATGACTAATGACTTCTGATGCGTATCAAATAAGACCACAGGTCGATGAAGCACCACACCCTTTCTACTCAAAAATGCCACAGCTTTGTCCAAGTCTGCATCACCTCTAAACAAGTTCAGCTGAGTGGCTAAGTGTATCAAATCTGTAAAAGACACAATCTGTACTTTGCTCCTAAGTTCTCTGATAACCATTGCAAGCTGAAACCATCGAACTGGTACTTTTTCTGTTTTATCAACAGCCCGTTTCTCAATAACATTCTTCAATACCCGAATACCTTCATCCAAATCTGTTTCTTTGCCTTTACCAGACAGTGTATTGTCAACACAAATAAATTCCCTGCCATTTTCACGACAAAGAATGTAGTCTTCATATGGCTTTCCATCTACCATTCTTCTCACATACTCAGACTGCTCACTTAGCAAACAATCTGAAACCTTTTGAGCTTGGTCCTTATGGGTTCCAACAAGGCACATACCAGGCATGCTACTACTTTGAGAAGTTATAAAAGCATGGGACAACCATTCTTCCACAATTTCCCAGTTAGTCATGTGAAGCGTGCCCCAAACAAGTTCAAAAACTTCCTTATATATAAAAGATGAACATTCACAAGAATCCTGAAGACGAGTAGAAGCATCAAATACTATTAATTTCAGTGCCTCTCCGTCTAAAAAAGGAGCATGGCTGGGTTGGTACACAGTATGACCTCCATAATCAAACACTGACACAAGAATTTGATGGTCTTGACAGTTCAGTGATAATTCTCCTCGATGGTATTGTCCTATCAATTGTTTTACTTCATCAGATATTTCGTCTGGTGATTCAGGCTTCACTTTAGATAGCAATTTCTTCACAAATTCCTCCGTAAAGTCACACTCTTGTGTCTCTTGAGTCTCAATGCTGCCACTTGTTTTGGTTGTTGGCTCAAGCTGTTTCAATGTTGTCGTTGTTTGGGTCTCTTGATTCTTACTGTTCACCGAATCCACCTGTACGTTTGAACTCGAAATCTCACTAGAGATAATTGACAGATGATTACCTTTTGGATTTCGTCCTGACCTCAATCTTTCAGCAATATTTGAAGCAATGAAATGATTACATAGTTGAGTTAAGTCTTCACCTTCTTTGGACACTTTCCAGTCTTTCAAATGACTAACAGTAATATTCATAGCTTCCACACCCTGTGTGCTTGATAAAGAACTTATGTAATGCTGTCCAGTCAATGACCGTGTCAGACTTGTCTTACCGACTCTATCTCGACCAACAACATCAATGCGAAGAAAACTTACTTCAATGAAGCCACCAACAGTAAATTCATGACAATATAAATGCAAACAAGGATCCTGTGGAATGTACCCAGAAGAAGACAGAAAGCTTGCCATTTGGCTATCCCTACTTTGTAATTTCTGCTTTGAAGCAACTTTTTGTTTTGAAGTAGTAGAAACTCCTTCACCTTGAACAACCAAACTATTTATAGATTCCTTTTGAGATGTAGTGCTAAGCTGATGTCCATTTTCTTGTTTCTGTAATTCTGTCTTTAGTACACCATTGTTCTGATGAGAAAATGTCAATGTTTCTTCACTTTTCAATGTCAACTGACCCAAACCATTTCCTTTCTCAGTTTGCATTGATTCAACTAGACTCATACTAATTGCCAGACCAATTTCATGTTCATTAAAACCATCATTACCCAACAAACTGGTTTGCATATCTTGCTCTAAACCTAGACTACCTGCACTCTGAGACTGTCTTGATCGTGACTCTTGCAAGGACAATTTCAAAGCCTTCTGAAGGTCATCATCTTCCTGCAATGTTCCAGCTCTTCCCTGCGAAGGCGTGTTTTCATCATATAAATCTTCAATGCGCAATAGGCCTGCCTCATACATTTGTAACAAGTTGCCTTTGTAAAATTCATCCTGTGGAACACGAAACTTTATAAACTGTATGTTCCCATCACTTGGGACTGACAAATTCGACTTCATGTGGTCACTAAGAAATCGCACAAATGTAAGCTGCACACCAAACTCTTTGCTGTCATTGTATTGACCTAACTGAAATCTAGAACAGTGATAGCGAGCTGCCTGAATGGCATCCAAATAAAGTTGAGTGAAAATGTTAGGAACAGTCCTAGTCACTACAACAAATTCTCGTGCCTCATTTCTAAATATTCGTGCTTCCATTGGATTCAGTCCAACACCAAACTTGTAAAATCCTGCACTCCATCGAGAGTTCAAAACGGCAACTTTTCGATGAAAATCAAATATGAATATAATGTGTGGTTCTCTTAGTTGAAGATGACTTCGAACATCTCGTGAAAACTGATCTGCTTCTCGTTGAATTTGTCCATAACTTGCACCCCCTACACTAGCTGGCACATAACCTGACCTTACTTCCTCAAGACTACGTTGAACTTTCTTCCTGATCTGTTCAAAAGAGGACTTTAAAGCATTAGTAGCTCCACCAGCTTCTGAAGAAGGCCACAGCTTCAAGTCAACTGCAGCTGAGTCAATATACTGAGCTACAACTTCAGAGAGATTTGATATCCCATCTGTCATGTATTCATGATTCAAATCGTTACACTGAGCACCCAGTACTTGATAAGGTATGCGTGTCACCATAAAAAACAGATGAAATGCAAACTGTTCGATTAGAATAACTGTTTGTTGAGCTAAATAAAATCAATATTAAAAATAAAATCTCAAATAATTTACAACGACTGATTGCTGCACAGTGCTGTACCTGTGGCTCTGTTAAAAAAGTCACCGTCCACAGCAGATAAACCTGATCCAGAGCTTTGCCAAGATTGCAATGCTGGATGAAGATGTAGCTGTTCTTCTGGTTCTCTAGACCAGTTGCTTTCTGACAAGCCTGCAGAATTAGTTGAAGGAAATTCGCTAGCAACTCTTAAAGTATGTCCAGATTGAAATCCTGAAGATGTGCTTGAGACCGACTGCAAAAAAGGCTTGTTCCTTTGTAAGGATTCCGAATGAGGTACAGTAACAGAGTGCGCCTGATTAGCAGTCAAGTGTGAACCCAAGCTAGTCATATGCCTTGTAATATGCAAAAACTGGGGAAACGTCACAATTGCTTGACAAAAGAACCGTGCTATTGCAGCTCCATGTGGTGTTAAAGAAACAACCATCTCACTTCCCTAATAAGCACAAACTATAAACGTTCTGCTTATCAACATCAGCCACAAACATTTACCGCATCAATGGCATCCAGATCCCGTAGTACGGACACAAAAGAACCTCGTACAGTGTCTATTATTACAAGCATATCAATAACACTGTCAGCATTGTCAGTACAGTCTTTCAGTACATGCACTGCTACTTTACAATAAGTATGCAGTCCATTCATACCTATCTATAAAGCTAACACTTAAGTCTAAACAGTTCAATACTATTTGAGCCGAACAGCGTTAAAAGTGTCCACCCAGAAAATAGACTGTCTTATACCACGTTCACACTAGTAGAGCACGTGACGGATGGTGACGAACAGCTCTCCTTAGTGTTCACAATACGTGTACCCTTTCTGATAATTACCATTCCTGCACTGCATGATTACGTCATCCTTGTTTTGCACTTCACTGATTGGGTAACAGTACCCAATCATTTCCTGCTGCGGTATGTCAACTTCCAACCGAGCGGACAAAATAGAATCATTCTATCCGTCCACCAACGCTCCGCAAGCAATCCGTCCGTCTCGAGCTGCGCCTGATGTGGTTTGACGGAATGGAATAGATTGCTTCCATCGCATATTGTGTGTGAAACAGCCTTTGTGGTAACCTTGAAGAAAATTTATTTGGTCCCACTCAGTTCTGAAGTTGCTAGTGTGAACGTAGTATACTTAGAGACATAACCTATAAGATCACTGGAAGAACCTGACAACAGACTAACTCATTGATTTAGCAAGTAGAACTATACAAAATAACATGCAGGTCCATATATATGCAGGTTCTGTAGCAAAGATATTCATCATGACTAAAAATGAAACTGTCCTAAAACATCATGCACGTGATGTTGCATACGTTACAATGTCATCTACTTAGAATAACAGTGATGGGTACTTCAATATAAAATATCAGCGTGGCTAGAGTACAAGTACCAGTACTGACACTGTTGTTGTTGCAGTACCAGTAGGTAGCACGTTGCCCTTAGGCAATGTAGAGATAGAAATAGCTAGTGTTAAATTAGGAAGGAACTCCAGTAACCCCAACTCGTCTCATGAACTATACATAACACTTGCTGCTGACTGGTTCTTCCACCGACCTTAGACAACACAGAAGCCGATGCTACCACCCCTACCAATTTGTCTCAACTCCTATTGACAACACCAGCAAAGGTGGTGAACATTGTATTGCCGACTGGGTGCTCCTGCCCCACCAGTTGCTTCACTCCCCTCACCCTAGAGCCTCTATTTAATCCAATTGGCATAATCTAGAAGATGCTGGAGTAGTCACAAGACATCACGTGCAAAAAAGCCAGGTTGGGGATAATACCGCAATGAACATTTAGAAGTGAAAATGAATTCCAAGTGCATAAGGGCAATGCAAGCTACCTACCAGTCCTGCAACACCAAGTGTCCATACATTACCAGTGTACTCTAGCCCACAATTATGAAATACAGTACCAGTATATCAAATAGCAGAGATTATGTTATAGTAAACAAGTGGAAAAGTACGACAAGACTCACAGCTAGAATGTTACTGTAAACTTTGAAAATAATTTTTATGTCTAGAAATGTTTTCATCACAGTCTTGTATCACCCACTATTTCTCCCCTGCCCTCAGCTCTGCAAACCAGAACATACCAACCAAGTAAGAGTCCTTAATTAATTAACGTGTAACTCTACAATACATTTAAGAAAAAAGCCACAAAATTCATGCATTCACGTCGACGTCACCAACAAAGCAACAATACTATATCGGTTTCGGTTTCAACCATAGCACACTAAAGACTTCGTTTGCCACACCTTTCTTAATAGTAAACCTGGTGCTTTCTTGCGTTGCCGTGTCGTGTTTCAGCATGTTGTCCGCTAGTCGCACCAACGCCTCAACACTCGTAAACACCTCAATAACGGTGAGTCCCCCTTGAGTGCTCATTTCCTTCTCCTACGAATCAAAGAATGCACACTTTATTCGCATACCAATATCATCAAGCACTCACTATAAGTCCTTTGTATTTCTCTACAAGGTCTTTTGTACCCGCATGAGCAGGAAAAAAGCTAGACGAAGCCATGGCTTTTGCTGCAAGCCTCCTGCTCACAAAATATGCAGAAAACTCAGTCCACAACACGACACCAAGACAGTTGCCACTCTAAAAAGCGAAAGTTTGAACAACTGTGGTTATAGCATTTCCTAGCGCGTTAGTTGAACCCCGCCTATTATGCCGCCTATTATGCTCGCCTACCACGTGATGGTTAATACGTATCAGTATCATGTCGAGCTGGGAGCAATTGGTGGATGATGTTGGAAATCGTTACGATTTGTGTGAAGAGAACATAGTGATCGGAAGAGCAAGAGGTAAGTTGCAGGCCTCTAGGGTGTTTCACTGTAGTTGTTGCTTATCTGCCTCATATGAAGACTTGTTCTGCTGATGAGATCACTAATGTTCTCTCTAGAATGCAACATCTCTCTCACTTCCAACAGGCTCGTTTCTGCTCGCCACTGTAGAATATTTAGAGACAGTGAAGGAAAAGTTTGGCTAACAGACACCAGGTTTGTGTTTATTAATTAATTAATTAAGTAGCTAGACTATAACATTCTACTTAGAATTTCTTACTCAGCACGAATGGCACGCTGGTGAATGACAACAAGATCACCAACGGACAGGTGAATTTAGTAACCAATTACTGTGCTAGATAGACTGCTGGTCTACGTGTAAGTTATTAATTAAATACTTTATTTTGATATTTATTAATAGAAGGTACAGCTTTTCAGTGGTGATGTCATTAGAGTAGTTTTTAAGAGAGGCGATGATAGAAGTGAGTTCTCTGGTTGAAATCTACCATCCTGTGAGTGTGTTCTGGCATCTGTATGGTATGTTATTCTGCTTGTTAGATGTGACTTATCGATTTGAAGTTGTACAAGACCAAGAACAGACATTGGAGATGACACAGGAATATGATGAAGAGGAAGATGACACAAGCATAACAAAAAGTTTTAATACAATGTTTATGTTATCATATTGTATCACATAAATTTGTGCCCAGAAATACCTAAGCACAATGTCCCTGATCCTTCCAATACTGACTGCTGCACAGATGACGCTGCAGTTTTGGTATTGCAGTCTACTTATCATCTAAGCCGGCATACCAATATGTGCTTTAATTAACTCTTATCCATAGGATTGTACCGAACCTCTCGCTAAAGTTGCTCGTCTAGATCAATTAATAGGTAATCGTGTTGATGCCAAGAACAAGTCTAACCCAACAAAAGATGACATGGAGGAATCTCTCATATATGTGGGATATGCAAGGTTGCACAAGTACTACTACTCTATGTTTCTATCAGATATGCATGGTCTTTTTTGTAGGAAATACTACACAACTGTGTCAGCCTTCAGCCTTGCATGCACGCTTTCTGTGCTGGTTGTTATTCGATGTGGATGGAAAGATCTACAGATTGTCCACAAGTGCAACTACACCAATTCCCATAAATCTTTTAGACAGTAGATATTTTGTTATGATGAACAGTGTAGAGGCAAGGTACAGAGAGTCAGCAAGAATCACATTGTCAACAACTTAGTCGATGCTTATCTCAAAATCCATCCAGGTGCCTATGAATATGAATTATTTATACTTTGGTGAACTGATTCGAAGAAGAACCCAAGTGTGATATTGTATGTTTGCAGAGAAGAAGCAAAGTGATGATGACTCGAAGGAGTTGGATGCACAAAACAAAATAACTGAAGAAATGGTTGAATCAGTACCAGCACTTCTTGTTGTCTTAAAATCAACAACTGTCCTCTAGATGTATCCAAAAACTAAACGAGGTTGGTCAGATGACGAATATCATGATAGTGATGAGGACAGTGCAGAAGATTCAGACACGCCTCTTGATTCTGATGACAGTTCAACTGCAGTTGCTGCTGTGATTCCTATCAGTCAGCCTCCTCCTATGAAATGTCGTCAATGTCCAGGATATTCTGATACAACAGTAACTTCATCTGTAACTGCTTCAGACTCTAGCTCTTCTTCTAGTGCAGCTGTTATTGCGATCACTGCTCCACCATACACTTGTAATGTTCCAGCAATTCACATTATCTGCCACTGCTGCATGCAACCAATGCCAAACTGTGCTGTTGTTATGCCAGCAGACAGTGTAGTACCAAAACAAAAATGTATGAACGTTGCGTTATTTGTGTTCACATTGACTACCGCTAATTGTCTGCTTGCCAGGTGATGTCTGCTGTCAATCCTACTGCCATCTATACTGGGGCTGTAATGCTTTGAACTGCAGAGGTTGTTTGGGCCGTTTCTCTGGTATTTCACTTTAGTCTTCATATCGTGTGTCACCTTGAAGTACAAGGTACTTTGTTGTTGTTTCTGTAGAAATTAATCTATCGGACACTCATCTAAATGGGATTTTAAATAAAGGCAACATATATGAGTCAGATGTACTAAAGGTATCATCGGTTATTGTCACACTCAGTATAGCAGTCCCCTTGCCTATTATGGATAATTAATTAACATTAAACAGTTCAGTCATCCTCTTATGAGATGAAAGGTGTTACTACGCATACAGTGCAAGGGTTGTTGCAATATGTACTGTTAGTCCAACCACACCCTGCACTGCTGGTGTTGCAGCAATTGTCTTCATCTACAGGATTGTCTGAAAGCGAAAGGGCTAACGATACGCGATGTATTAAAAGATTGTGCAGCCAAACTAGACAATGGTGAATACCAGAACATAGGTAATGTACACGTTGTTGGTTACCTAGTTATTATTTGCTTAAACTGTTATGTTCACAGGAGCTACACGAGTTCCACTTCGTTCCGATACTACAATCTGCTATAGATGCTGTCTGACAAAATTTCAACAGCTCGTCTATTTCTATAGGAAAGATCTTCCTGTAGAAGATTTACCAAGTAGGAAACTCTATTTGTTACCACTCGACCAAGCATCTCATGTTTAATGCTCATTCCAGTCGAAGTGGTCAGTCGACCCGACTGTTACTGGGGCAAGAACTGCCGAACGCAATACAACAAGCCACACCATGCCAGGTCTTCCCTACATTCAAAGCATTGCTCATATTGTACAACAAGGTTATACAAAACATCTTGTCTTTGTTTGATTTGCAGACATTTCAATCACATCTGTGAGCAAACTCGATTCTGATAAGATGGCGCTATGGTTGTTTGAACATCTGAAGAGATTTGCGTTAGTAGTTACTGTCATGCATAAAATAGATCTCATGGGCAATGTA
>NC_085085.1:14640316-14642816 GCF_963422355.1 Corticium candelabrum
CAATGAAGAGTGGTACAGCCAGCTACACCAAACGATATTTTGTTTCACTTCCTGACGTTGATGCTCATTCCAATCATTCTTGTGGAGGAGCTGCAGGATTTGCACAAACAGTTCACCCTGCAATCATACATGAAATCAGTAACATTGTTCGTGATGGCATAACCAAAGTGACTGAGGTGAAAGCAGCCTTACGAAGATTCGTAAAAACCAGACTAAATGTTGATCAAGGTATAAAACCTGAGGAGACAAACAGAGCCTACTATCCCTCTAGTGTTGACATAAAGAACCACATCTATTTAGCAAAACAGAAACTCAAGCTATCAAAAGTAGACCAAGAAAATTTGTCATTGAGTATTATACAGTGGCAAATAGAATCTCCTGGTACTAAGTATCATTTCCGACCTTACAGAAATGTAAAGGGCCCTCTAAACACAGCTACATCCTGTACAGGTACACCAAATAATGAATCAGTCAGTCTGTCAAAAAACAATTTTAGCAAGTCATGCAAACCCAGGCCTGACGCACCAATCACCTTTAGCTCAACAGCTTCCCAATCTCAGCAACACATGCTGTATGTCCATCAAGAAAAGTGGCAACAAGATCTATTGGTACGCTATGGCAATACCATCAGTCTTATTGATGCAACATACAAAACAACCAAGTATGATCTTGCGCTCTTCTTTATCTGCGTAAAGACTAACGTTAACTACACAGTAGTTGCTGATTTTGTAATACAGCATGAAACAGCTGAACAAATTGTCGAAGCACTACAAATCCTCAAAGATTGGAACCCAGCCTGGAAACCACAATTTTGGATGACTGATTACTCAGAAGCTCAAATGACAGGCCTCACTACATCCTTTCCAGAATCAACCCTGTATCTGTGTGACTTTCATAGGGAACAAGCGTGGACACGATTTGGTAAGAGATTTAAAGCATGGATTAAACACCACAGAGAGTGAATCACTGCTAGAAATACTGAGAAAGATGGCGTATGCCCCTCCATGCCAAGAGCCTGATAAAGCCATTGATTACTTTTACAGAAAAGAAGAAGAGAACTTAAAGCAGAGTGATGTGTGCCGTTGTCATGACCAAGTCAACCAGTGGCTGTCACGAAAATGGCTGTGTATTCCTGAGGTAAGACTCTAGTGTGTGTATGTGTGTGTGTGTGTGTGTGTGTGTGTGTGTGTGTGTGTGTGTGTGTGTGTGTGTGTGCGTGTCTGTCTGTGTGTCTGTCTGTGTCTGTCTGTGTAGGTTGTCCATACATGCGAGTTTGTGATATCTGTGTACATGTCAGAGAAGTTTTTTAGTAGGTTTCTGATACATAGTTGTGTTTATAAATGTCTGCTTGCTGATTAGAAATGGGCTCGATGTCTTCGTGACAATTCCTATCATGCTGCAGTTGAAACAGACAATGGGACTGAGGCTCAAAACAAGCTATTGAAATATTCATATCTGCCAAGGAAGAGAGACCTGACACTATCAAGCATTATCGAGATTCTCATTCACCATTTCCTACCAGATCAAAGAGAAAGATATCTTTTCCTAAACTATAAAGCAAGCACAGACTATCGTTCCTATGACAAATCCATACCATCATATCTACATAATAGACCATCTAGTATTGTGGCTCATTGTCTTGAAAGGAAGTCATCTGCTCTCAAGTTTTGTACTGAAGATGTTTACTGCAATCCTATTAGATCTGGTGTCTTTCATGTGAAGTCACAGTCCAAAAAAGATGTTTGGCATACCGTTGAGTTCGGATCTTTTCATAAATTACCATCATGTACTTGCACAGACTGGAAAAAAGAACAAATTCCATGCAAGCACTTTTTTGCTGTGTTTTGCCTTGTTGAAGGATGGGATTGGAAGAATCTGCCTCCCAGCTATCTAGAGGGGCCATACCTGTCAATAAACAAAAGTGCTCTTGATTCTAGATTTCATAGCAACCATGAATCTGTGGAAGATCACAATGTAGACAGTCTGGACTATGACAGCCAACCAGATTCTACCATGGTTACAGAACAAGATTATACTGAATCAGCCAGCAGCGTGCTTCACTGCCTGCCAGAACGAAGGGTATGTATTGTGTCCAAAAGAAATATTAACTTATAAGGCAATCTGCTATTAACCCAGACAAGTTCAGGCCCGGATCCAGATGGGGGTTCAGAAGGTTTCAACCCCCTATTTTCCAATAGGCGTGGTTCAATAATTTCATTAGAAAAGAGAAAATTAGTAATGCTATAAATAACTGCTACCAGGTCAACCCCCTCTTTCAAAAATAACGGGATCCGGGCCTGAAGTTACATCTAGCACCATGCTCATTCCCGCTTAAGTGTACTTAGACAGTGAAACTGTGGGTTTACAGCTTGAATTAACGCTGTTGTATTGTGTGTAGAGACAAGCCACAGAGCTAAAGGATGCTCAGTTGGATGCAAGAGAAGCCATAAAGGAGGCAGAACGTCTTACATACCTAAGTCAAAACGTGAAAGCATTACGA